>NC_088980.1:127386084-127523584 GCF_963932015.1 Anas acuta | reverse complement strand
AATTATTGGGTTGATCACAGTAAACAGTTAATTAGACAAGTTTTGTTCCATAGAATGGAATATTACTCATACAAATGATAAAGACAGAGATAGTTTTGTTGTTGTTGTTTGTTTTTCAGGAGACACATTATAGGAGAGCCTCATAGTCCTTCTCTTTGCACACAGTATAAAAGCAGATTTTTAATTTCCTTTAAATTAGGTTTGGTTCAAGAAGAAGCAGAGCTGAAATGCATGCTGTACTGAAGGTTTCTAATTACCAAAGCCCTATCCAGAAACTAAAGAAGTTTCGGACAACACTAACTATTACAAAACAGTAGGAGAGGTAGAGGAATACATATTTTAAATGATGATATATGTATAGTATACCATGGTAAACTCTTTGCTGAATTAGGGGGATATGATAACAGTCTATATCTTGGAAGTGTACATCCAGACCAGGAGAAGAATCACTCAAGGTGATAAACAGGGATTTAAACAGCAGTAATAAGATTAAAGCAAAAATGAAACAGTTCAAGCTGCATATCAGAAAATGCTTTTGATGACACATTAACAAATAAATCAACATAAAGCACTGTACATCACCTCTGTACATCTAGATTATTTTAAAAAAGGGGGGAGGGTAAACATTCCATTTTCATTTGTGAAAAACTGAGGAAAGCTTTCAGGTAAGGCAAGATGTAGATCAATTAATCGTTTCAATTCAAAATTCACATATTAAACATCTTGTGGAAAAGTAGACATAGCCAGTGCAGAACCCAAAGTAATTAAGTTTGCTATCACCCATATCAGCTTGCTCAGGCAAACTTCTGTGGCTGTGGTGGGCTCCTGCAAATGGATTGTCTTTCTCAGGTCACACACAGAGGCTCACTCCTTCCTAATTTGACCTCCCCTGCTTTGCTGGCAGATGTGCATGTATCAAAGACCTTTTAAAAAATTTGTCTAGACAATACAAATAATCTTATATGTTTAATAATAACGGGTTTTCCTAACCTCATTCTTTTTGACAGAATGTGATTAGAATGCCACATAAAGGAGAGTGTCAAAGTGGTGAATTCTGAAGAGAGGGAAAGAAAGCCAACAAATGAAAAATGAGTGAGTGGGATAGGCACATAATATTTTGTACTGTTACAGATGCTACAGAGAAGCACATCCAACTCCAGATTGTCTCTGAATATTCTGAGTCAGTTAGAATATTTTTACAGGCAGTCCTCTCAGTAGTCCAATGAAGAGAAGATAGTGGCATTGATAGTTATAATATCCATATCTGGAAGAAAAGGTTGAAAGTTCCTAAGCAGATTGTTGAGAAGAAAGCACTTGTGAACATTGTCATGAAATGATCTACTAATAGTAGCAATTTCCAAAACTTAGACAGCTTGGCTTTCTAAGCAAGAACATGTAATACTCTCAGAGGAGTTAGTTTTATTTTCTGCCTCAATATCTTCCTCCAAACTCCAATTTCTGCCTCAATATCTTCCTCCAAACTCCAATACTTTCTATATTTTTCTTTAGAATGAGTATTAACCAGATAGCTCCTGTCCATATACCAGTCTGCATCTCATGTGAGCTGAAGCCATTACTATTTTCTAGGCTGGTCAGGTACCTAAACAATCAGTGAGGAATGCACAAGGTCATTATTTAATAAATCAGCCAAATTCAGCCATATGTTTATACAGCATATTCACATTCTTTTGTGGAAATTATTGCAACATCACAGTACAGGTATGATTATTCTGTTTTGTGTTTTGTTGTTGCTGCTATTTTCAGGTAGCAAAGAAAGAGTCAAATGCTGTAAAAAATATAAATTGTTTGCTTTGGTCTATATATCTTGGATTAAATATCTGATACAGATCCAACTCTAGGCACTGAAAAAAAAAAAGATTTCAATCAATGGAACTGACAACCCAAAACACCTTCCCACTTTAATTGTGATAAAGGGCAGCATTATATTGTACAGCTCAGATTTGACTCAGCTGGCATACTTCTTTCCACACGAGATCTCATGCAGCTTTACCCATGCTAAACTGGGAAAGGCAGTGTAACCTGCATACAAATAAATCATTCCAATAAAGATGAGAATGCATACTGAAAGCATAATGCCATATGCTTTCTCATTAGATTTCTGAGTGACCTTTGTTACATGTTAAAGTGTTCAAATAAGAGAATAATAATGAACATAACTCCCCTGAGAAGTCAAATGAAAAACACACAACACACATGCACACGCACACACAAAAAAGGGATTTATTACACCTGTGCTTTGAAATATCTCCAAGAGAAAAGAAGTTCTATCCAGCTCAAGGAAGGACCACAGATAAGAAAACACTATCTCTAAAGAAACAGGACAAATTTGATGGAAGTTCACTTGTATCAAAGTGCAGGTGGAAATTAGAAATGAATTGGAAAAATATTAATCAAATAGTAATCAAAAATTAGGAGGTCTGGGGGGAGCTGTTGCCTGTGGGGGACCCATGCTGGAGCAGTTTGTTCCTGACAGATGGACTCTGGTACAGAACCATGTGGGAGCAGTTCTTGAATAGCTGCTGCCTGTGGGAAGCCCACGTACAATCAATGACTGGGGGGAGGAGGTGGAAGAGGGTGGATGGGAGTATGGTGTTTTTAGTTTTGTTGTTGTTGTTTGCTTGTTTGTTTCTAACTCCTCTAGCCTGTCAGTATAGATAATAAATTTTATTAATCTCACTATTCTGAGTCTGTTTTTCCTTTGATGATAATTGTTGAGTGATCTCCCAGTCCTTTTTATTGTATTTTCTCCCCCTTTCCCTCTGAGGAACAGGAGTGAATGAGCATCTGTAGTGTAGCTCAGCTACCCATCTGGGTGATACCACCACACTGAATACCACCACAACAACTATCTTGTTCAAATAACCAAGCACAAATGATATGTATAGGATGAAGTGCTTCAGAATGGAGGAGTTAGTAATTTGGCAATGAGGGTAAATAAACACCAAAAGAAACAAATGCTAGATCCTCTCTGTCTTCATTTCTTCGTGTTAAAACCATATATATTTCTGAATTTTGAGATTTTTATTCCTCATCAGAAGCAGAACATGACAGAATCACAGAATGGTTCAGGTCATCTGATGGTCATCTAGTCAAATGCCCCTCCTCAAGCAGGGTCAAGTAGGGCAACCTGCCCAAGACCATGTCCAAACAATTATCCAGTCATAACTATGTGGCAGTCATTGTGTATACAGCAACTACAGTCAGGGAAATCAAAGGTTTCTAGACATTCCGAAGGCTGAATTGATTAACATTATTCATATCCAGATTAAAAAGTATAAGCCAAGATATTAGAGAATGCTTATCAGGATTATTAGTTTGGGGCAGAATTAATCAAAGTCTGTGCTACTTTTTCTGTAAAAAGTGTTTATATAGTCTGCTCCGGGGAATATATTTTGTAACAAGAGTAAATCCTGCTAAATGTTATTCTCTATTGATCAGAATGTACAATACATTTTATTTATGTAAGAAAAAAAACTGGCTGAAATTTAAAAAAAAAAAAGTTACAAAAACAATACAACAGGTACCAAATAGGTTAATAAATACATAAATAATACAATAATATATATGATATAATATAAATCTGTTACCAAATGTATCTCTCATAGCATAAGCAATATCTTTGTGAATTTTATCACATGGCAAATTAGAGTAAAATGGTAGTTAATAAGGCTTTTGAGTGATTACACTGTACCCCTATATGTGGTAATGATCTTAATATGTTAAAATGTAACTATGATGACACAAACATATTAACTCAGAAGCATTTATAATCTGCTAAATCACTTCCAAAATCTATTTTGGTAAAAGAAAATTCAAGAACTGGTCTAGTTTTAAAGTAAGTGATTGTGGCCTATGGGTAACATACCTGAAATTCCCCTACAATATCTACTTTTTTATTTTTATGTATTTATTTAATGTATTTACATATTTAACTTACTTTATTTAATGTATTTATTTTTATGTATTTTGTGCATAAATGTGGCAATACCAGTTTAAGGAAACTCTGTATTTTAAATTGCTGCTGACATGAAGAATCAGGATGGAAATGCCAAAGATTTAAAGAACACACTCGAACCATTTCTACTCACAAAACCTGCTATCTGGCTTTTAATATATCCTTGATATTTAGATGATAAAAACCATAGAGTAGTACTGCTATCAGAACAGTATAACATTAGTACAATCATTAGAAAAACAGTTTTTCAAACAGTAATTTAAAAGAAGGTTGAATACTTAATGATTTGTTTTTCTTTTTTTTTTCTTTTTTTTTTCTCCTTTTTATTTTTTATTTTTTTTCAGTAACACTGTACTTTAAAATGTTTAAGTTTCATTATTTCTTTCCCAAATTGTTTTTTGATGGGGATTAGTTCTGGGGAGACTTTCCTACTATCTTTGATAGGTGCAATTCCTTTCTCCCAGAACCATTTCCATTCAAACTCCTCCACGGAGCAGCAGGCTGCAATTTCTGCATCTGTGCTGTAATTCTACTGTAATTCTTGCACAGAATCCTAGTCAATCAACCCTGTCCTCCCCATGCTAGCCAACTGTCCCTTTAATACAGCAATAGAATTCAATATGAATTGAGTGAATAGAATTGCGGTGCTAGGGGGACAGTCAGCTACTACAGAGAAACAAGATTGATTGACATTAAAGCATCTGTGGAAGAGTTATAGAAGAATTACAGCACAGTCACTGAAATTGCACCCTCCACATTTCAGGAGAGGAAAAAGTAGTTTCAATAGATGCTATTAATAAATAAATCTACCTTCCAACTAAAGCTGCATCGGAAATCTTTTTTTTATTATTATTATTTTTATTGTATCCCCAATTTCAATTTGTGAGCAGCTTTTATTAACTATTTTATTAACTATGTGAAAATTGGTTGTGACTTCAATTCTACAATGGTTACAATTCCAGGACGATTTTGATTTAAAATCAGATAATTTTATTTATTTATTTTTTATTTTTTTAGTAGAATGTAGGTTTTCCTGTTCGTTCCTCACTTTCCTCACTATTGATATAGTTGGACAAGTACGAGACTTACACATACACAATTTTTATTCTTTTTTTTTTTTATATATATATAGTATCAGAACAAGAATGTATGTAATACTATTGCAGAAGCATTTTCAATATACACAGTTTCTGTTTTTCAGTTGTAAAAATCTACATCATTATATAGATATGGTACTATATGTTAAAATTGTCTGATTATATTTTGCTTTAATCAGAAGTATGTAGGATTATAGAGTCATAAAATCATAAAACAAACATATTTGGAAGGGAGCTCAAAAGATCATTGGGACCAACCTTTCTTTGGAAAAGGGAGACAAGATCAGAATATTTAGCATGCTGTCCACCCTGTCTAATCACATCTTGTGTGATCCCTCCAGTGGCTGGGATTCTGCCACATCCCTGTGAAAGTTGTTCCAATGATCAATAGTTCTGATTGTTAAAAAAAAAAAGCATAAATATATATATATATATATTTGATATATATCTTGATATTTTATATCAAGACAAACCTCTCCCAGTGCAATGTTCAACCATTTCCCTTTGTCTTCTTAGTGTGGCTGCTTGAGAAGAGAGAGCCTCTGTCCTCTTTGTACATTAAGTACTAAGATACACTGATGAATTCCGCACCAACAATTTAGTTATGCCCCAAAGTTACAAGTCCCTATATTAATTTCCTTTACAGGAAAAGTCTGCTTCTCCATGCCATATTGCATCTAAATATATACTAGTTGCTCTTCTTTTGAGGAGCAATGTCTTTATGCAGATTTTAATAAACACAAACTTTAATTATTCATTCTGGTTTTATATAGATTATTAACAGACACTGACACGAGAGTGTCAATCAATCAACAAGTGTGTCTTGTTAACTTTATGATAGAATCATAGAATGACTTGTGTTGAAGAGACCTTAAAGATCATCTAATTCCACCTCCCTGGTGGACTCCCAGGGATGCCTCCTGCTAGATCAGGTTGGCTAAGGCCCATCCAGCCTATTCTTGAACACCTCCAGGGATGGGAGTGCATCCACAACTTCTCTTGGAAAACTATTCCAGTGACTCACTACCCTTAAAGAAATTACTCCTAATGTCTAGTATAGATCTATCCTCTTTTAGTTTAAGACCCTTCACCCTTTTCCTGTAATTATATACCCAAGTAAACAGTCCTTCTACATCCTTTTTACAAGACCCCTTTTAAGTACTGAAAACCTGAAGTAAGGTCTCCCTGAAGCCTTCTCTTCTCCAGGCTCAACATACCCATCTCTCTCAGCCATTCTTTGTAGGAGAGGTGTTTCAGCCCTCTGATCATCTTTGTTGCCCTCCTCTGGACTCACTCTAATAGGTCCATATCTTTCTTGTGCTGGAGCCCCCAAACCTGGACAGAGTACTCCAGGTGGGGCATACTGAGGGAAGAGTAGAGGGGGGCAATCAACTCCTTCAACCTGCTGGTCACACCTCTTTTGATGCAGCAGAAGATGCAACTGGTCTTCTGGGCTGCATGTGCACACTGCTGGCCCGTATTAAGCCTTTTGGCTACCAGAACCCCCAGGTCTCTCTCCGCAGGGCTGCTCTCAATGAATTCTTCTCCCTATCTGTTCTCCTGTCTGGGATTGCACCAATCCAGGTGCAGCACCTTGTACTTTGACTTTTTTGAACTTCATGATGTTCACATGGGCTCACTTCTCCAGCCTGTCCAGGTCCCTTTGAATGACAACTCTTCCTTCTTTGGTATCAGCGGCACCACTCAGCTTGGTGTCATCTGCAAACTTGCTGAGGATGCACACAAGCCCATCGTCTATGTTATTGATGAAGATATAGGAAAGGACTGGTCCCAGGACAGACCTCTGAGGGACACCACTCATAACTGACCTCTACCTGGACATAGAACCATTGACCACCACTCTCTGGGAGCAGCCACTGAGCCAATTTCTTATCCACCAGATGTCCCACCCTTCCAATACATATCTTTCCAATTTAGAGATTAGGATGTCACATGGGACTGTGTCAAAGGCCTTACAGAATTCCTAGGAGATGACATTAGTCGACTGATGCAGTTATTCCATCATAGAAGCCCACCAGGTTGGTCAGGCACGATTTGCCCTTGGTGAAGCCATGCTGGCTTTCACAGATCACCTCCTTCTCCTGCATGTGCCTTAGCATGGCCTCCAGGAGGATCTGTCCCATGATCTTGCCAGGCACAGAGGTGAGGCTCCCCAGTCTGTAGTTCCTCAGGTTCCCCTTTCAACCCTTTTTAAAAATGTGAGGCATGTTTCCATTTTTCCTATCACCTGACTGCCACGATTTTTCAAATATGATGGAGAGTGGCTTGGCTACATCAGCCAGTTCCCTCAAGACCTTGGGATGCATGACATCAGGGCCCATAGACTTGTAGTTGTTAAGTTGCGTCAGGAGGTCCTCTCTTACAATGGGAGGGACTCTGCTCCCCCAGCCTTGCCTAGGGATTCAGGGAAGCTTGACCACCATTGAAGACCAAGGCAAACAAGTTGTTATGTACCTCTGCCTTCTCCACATTTGTTGTTACCAGTTCTCCATCTGGTCATTTGTCCAGGACAAATGCTGACTATCTTAGTCATTCTTTTGTGGATAATGTACCTGTAGATCTCCTTCTTGTTATTCTTTGCATCCCTCACCAAGTTTAGTTCTGTCAGTGCCTTGGCTTTCCCGATCCCATCCCAGCACATCCAGACAGCATTCCTGTACTCTTCACAGGGCATGTGGCCCTATTTCCTCTGTCTGTACATTTCCTTCTTTTGCCTAAATTCTATCAGCATGTCCTTGTTCAGCCACACCAAACTTCAACTTTATATTGCAGTTTGACCAAGTTCTCCCTAAAGATGAAACTCTTCCTAGCAGAATGACAAAATAAGGATCCAATGTTAAGTGATGTTCAGAACATGTTATGTTCCCTTTTCTGTCCTCTTAGCCTTTCAGACTTATTTGTTGTCTTTGTCTTGCTTTTCTGCCAATCCCTGTTAAAAGACGTTTCATCATCACTGGAAAGGATAACAGTGTTTGTATACATGTAACAATTTCTTCAAGTAATGGGCTATAAGATCATGAATGGTACAAGGTATCTCTTATTCTTCATGACTATATTTTCAAGGTCTTTATAGAAGCAAATGAATATTGTGGCATGATTTTCTCTGGAGTCGTCTCTGCAACTGTGTGTTCTAGAAACACTTTTGAATGAAATCAGTTGATTTTGAAAAATAAGTTGAAACCTTGTATTTCACTATGAAGTCTGATGACAATATTTTATCTAAGTTAAGCTATCTGGAGACAATGGACAATATTTGGGTTTACTTTTTTTTTTTTTTTATCAGTTGAATAACTATAATGCTAAAGCTTAGCAAAGAAGTTAGTTTGAACTAGCATAATATTTTGAATGATTTTACATTAAATCCAGTTTATAGTTTTACTGTATACAATACAAAGTAGATACAGAAACATTTTTCTGAAGGCAGTTAGCACAGAAAGGAAGAATAATAATAAAATCCTTCATGAGATCATACTTTATTGATCTAATCAGCTTAAAACTATATGGATTTTTATGTGGCTATGTTTCTATTTTATTTAACTGATACAAATGTTTTTTAAAAAAGTATGAATTATTAATGCTTAATTTTAAGTTTTTAATTTTTTTTCTTCCTTACAGTGATCTCAGTAAAACAAATCATCCACTTTAGGCACATATGTTACATAAATCAAGAAAAAAATAATTTATATAAATAATGTGGCTCAAATATTTCCTTACAGTGTTAAAAATTAGTTTTGTGCAGTTCTGATTTCTTAATTGTAAAGGAAGTGGACCAGAAGGAGAACAGGCTTGTAGAGAAAACTGTTGGACGTCAGAGGACTACTTGAGTTTTTTTCCCCCTATGGAAAAGGAATAAGGAGGATTACAAGATTGTTCCTATCTGCAACAGAAGAAAGAATGATGAATGATAGAATCACAGAATCATAGAATGACTTGCGTTGGAAGGGATCTCAAAGACCACCTGATTCCTACCCCTTTGCCATGGGCAGGGACACCTTCTGCTGGACCAGTTTGTTCAAAGCCCCATCCAGCCTGGCCTTCAATCCTTTCAGGGTTGGGGAATCCACAACTTCTCTAGGTATCTTGTTCAAGTGACTCATCAGCCTCATAGAAAGGAATTTCTTCTGGGTATCTAATCTAAATCTACCCTCTTTTAGTCTTAAACCAATACCCCTTTCCTACACTCCCTGATATCCCCATCCTCATCTTTGTAGGCCCCTTTTAATATTGGGAGGCTGCTATAATGTCTCCTTTGAGCCTTCCCTTCTCCAAGCTGGACAACCCCAAATCCTTCAGCCTGTCTTTATAAAAGAGGTTATCCAACCCTCTGATCATTTTTTTGGTCCTCCTCTGTACCTCTTCTAACAGGTTCATGTCTTTCTTATGCTGGGAGGTGTTCTGCTCAAGAACAAAGATATCTTAGTAAATGACAGCCATTTCCATTGTTTCTTGTTTTTCTTTTTTCATTCAGTCAAAATGAAAACATTAAAAGTTGCAGAACATGGTTTTACACCTACACCTTGTATCTTCCATCTCATTCACCAGACAGGTGAGAGTTGCTTTCCGTCCTTGACATGTAGCAAGCAAGGCATTGTCTAGGGTTCCCAACTGCCATAAGCTCTTGTTAAAGAAAACAAAACCAAGCTGAGAAGGGAAAGCTACTCAAGCTGAGTAGTTGAAACTACTTGCCTAGGGGAATTTCTTGGTGTAGGAATAGGCATACAGCATATATTTTCATGTTACCTCTGTAAAGCACATCAAGATTTTCAGACTGAACAGTTAGGCAGTCTGCAACAATCTTCTTGTAATGCTGATTCTGTAATCCTCCCTCTCTGGATTTCTTTTCCTTGGATATCTTACACCAGACACAGCAAGACAAACAAAACTTAAAAGCACAGTACAAATTTCTATTGGATAATACAAGGAAAATAAGTGCCTGGAACTAATATCTTCTAAAACAAGTTTTAACTTGGCCACAAAGCCCAATAAGATAACAAATGAATCTCTGTGATCAGGTTGTCATCTCTCAAGTGGGAAGAAGTTGAACTCCATTGCTGCTAAGAATGCATTGATCACCATCATCCTGTTCTTTGAGGGCATTTTCTATTTTTTTGTATCCTTTTAGGTCGTTATTTTTCTTCTTAAGTCCTTGAGCTGCCAATAGGTGCTGTCTCAACTATTAAACTATTTTGTTCCCCAACATTTTTATTTCAAATAACTTTAGCATGTCTACTTTCTTATGCTACACTGACCATTTATTTATTTTTTTTTTTTCCCAGACAAAAAATGAGACAAGATTTTGCAGCTCTTCTACACCAAAATATGAAGCACAGGAACTAAAGCCTTGCGAGTGGTTAAAGATATCCTAAAGGGACTCTATATTGAGGCAGAAAAAATCATGTGGAAAGACAAAGAAAGGACCATCACTTATGGCTGCTTCTTCATGCACAGGAATAGCAAAGAGTTCCTGGTGAAGCATGCAGGTCTTTGGCCTACTAGCCAAAACAAGTCCTATGTTTAAAGCACCCATCTTAAGTCAGGAGAGATATAAAAACTTTGTTTATTGATCCACTTTCAGGGTGGTGAAAGTGGTGGAAATTAACAGAAAGTATCAGACCTCTTTGTAAAATTAACAGGGAAAATATGGACTGCAGAAAAATCTTCTCTTTACATTTAAACTTCCTAGTACAAATTCTGCATTATTCACTCAGTTGGATAGTAGGGCTGCTATTTAGGAGGATCTTGACATCCTGGAGAAATGGGCTGACATGAACCTGAAAAATGCTGCACCTGGACAGGATTAATCTCAATAGGATAAAAAACAATTTTGCAGAAAATTTTCTGAGCATCCTGGTGACAAGATTTTGAGCATGTGCCCTTGCAGCAAAGACCAACATCCTGGGCTGGATTAACAAGAGTACTGACAGCACGTAAAGGCAAATAGTACTTCCACTAATTTTTCACACTTATGAAATTGGAGCATGGTGTGCTTTCCAGTAACAGAAATAAAATATTGACATACCAGAGTACGTCCAGTGTAAGGCAATCAAATAATTAGGTGTACATTACAGGAGAGGATAAGCTGAGATAAGTGGCATTATTCAGTCTTAGGAGGATAAGGTTTACCAGAGATTGACCAGGATGCTTTTCTCCTAGTTGGATGGTATGGAGAAGATGGAGACAAAAAGTCTTCTTTAGAGTGCAAAACATTAGGACAATAGGAAACAGACACAATTTGTATAATGGTAAGTTTACAGTACAAGTAAGGAATTTTTTCTTGTCTGTGAAGTTGGTCAGATACATGAACGTGTTTCCTATATAGACTGTGAAATCTCCTTCCTTGGAGGTATTCAAAACTCATCTGAATACAGTCTTAAGTAATTTACTGTCTTGTTGAACTACAAGATTTCTGGAGGTCTCTTTAAACAGGTGTCATGTGTCGTCCCTCCGCCCCCCCCATCCTACCTTTCCACCAATTTTATGAGTCTATGACATTTTCCAGAGTGGAGTGTACTGGAATAAGTGGTGAGAGATTTAGAGGAGGCAGTAAGGCAATAAAGATGCCTAGCTTTAATAACTTTGTTTTAATTTCCAGTTTATCAATTTTTTTTTTCCATGTAAATTTAACAATCATCTTCTCCATATGCAATGGCTGTTAGACATAATCTCCCCACACTTCTCCATGATTTTTCAAACCTCTTACATGTAAATAAAATTCCTTAATTAATTTTCCATATCTAGAGTTCTTGTGAAAGCTTTCTCCTTTAGCCCTAGTCGAGTCTTACATAGCTTTTCAGAATATTCATACTTACTATGTGGGAGAAGAAGATCTATCTTAAGAGAAATATTATTCTGCAAGTTCTAGTAGCCTGGAAATGGAAAATCTGACTAAGTTCACTGTTGGCATCCATGTTGTCCCTCAAAAGATGTTAATGAGAAGATTGTTTTAAATCACACCAAAATAATTTTCAACTGTATTTTCTCAGTGCTGATCTTTATGGCAAATGTAATGTCATTTGGAATAGATCTCATTGTCACTTAGACTAGCAGTGTACATTAACCTTCTCTTCTACGAAACTAGGTGTTGGAAAAACATGACCTCTTGCTACTCAGCTTTGGAAAAAGATCAAAGGCAGAACCAATGATTCTTTCAAGTAAGACTATGAGAAATCTTATGTTTCCTTGATTGGTTTCCTTATTAACTTTATTTTTCTCACTTTACTTATATTGTTTTAATTCATTCTTGGCCCAGCATATGGCTGTTTGGTTCTTCTGTTCATGAGTGTTCAACACTCTGTCAAACAAGTAGAGGCTTTCCTGTCATAAGACATAAGCTACAGAAATATGCTAAAGAAATGGAGTATTCTTAAATTGCCTTAATTATTGGATTGTATTATTCCCATTAAATGTGAATGGCATTCCAGGTCATGCAGTTAAAATACTTGTCGGTAATCTGAGGGTGAACACACAAGTGAAGTGAAGCATCTACTTTTATTGTAGGCACTTCTGACATCTCTGACACAGTATTTCTTCAGTTTTACATCTGAGGCTACCCAGTATAGTAGAGGAAATAGGAGATAGTACAACATTAAAAGCTACTGATGACATATGTAGGAAGTAGGAACCTGACCAGAGGTCAAGTGGATCATGAAAAGTACTTGCCCCATGACTGTTACCCATAGAGAGGCTAGCTGGGTCTATGTAGTCCAACATTATCTGTCCCAGAACTATTCTTTAGCACAAAACTTCCCAAACTTTAATGTTAGTCCATAAACAACTTAAAACATCATTAGAGATAATCAAGCTAGAGTTAAATAAGTTAGTCTTGGATCTGGAAGTAGTATGTCTGTCTTTGTATATTCTTACACCTGACAGCTGAGAATCAGTTCTCATTAACCTCAGGCACTGTAGTGCATCAAAAAATCTGTATTGTCTATAGGAATCTGAACCGTGTCTTTTCTTCAAGCCATGCTAAAAATACAGAGCTTGTGGATTCCAATATCAAATTTCACCAGGAAAATGGCAGATTATCAAAATTAATTAGTTCAAAGCATACTACAGAAAAAAACACTAGCACTCACAATTGTTATTTTGAGGATTTATTCATATGTCAAATATGCATTTCATTAAGTTAGTACAGAGAACATCTCACCTGTCACAGAACATACCTCAAGCAAACAAACAAAAAAAAAGGTAAACAGTGAATACCCTGAACATGTAAGATGGCTTGGCTGAAGAAGAATTTATTAGAAACAAGAGAGATAAGGAGCCATAACCCAAATGTTGTAGGTTTGAAATAAAGCTTAAAAAGAAAAAAAAAAAAGTACAATCACATGTCGCTCTGAAAAATAAAGTGTGTTGTGGAGGTGAAGGCAAAATTCTTATGAGCTCTTATAAACATCCAAACCCAGCTGAATATACTTAAGAAAAAGATTGTCAGGTACATGGGTTTATGTTAATGATACATTTATTATAGTTATTTTTATTATCATTATTATTTATTATCATATCTTATCAATGTTTTATATTCCTGCTGCTGCTTCTACTTTTTTAATCCTATATTCTGCTTCAAAATAGTTTGATTTGTTTTAAAAAGCAACAAAGAAGGATATATTTTCTTCTTTTCCTCCACAAACATAGCTCTCTAAAGAGATACTGGTCTAACACCCAGAAGTAACACTACAGCCCTAGACTAATAAATCTAATCTAATTAATAAGGTTGTTTATATCACTGTAATAGTGTTGATTTCCTTTTAATACCCCTCTGTACAGAGAACTCACAGTCATTGCTTTCAGCACTCAGGTTTTCACTGTTTTGACTGCTGAATTTGAAACATAAATACGTAAAGGAGGACCTCCCTGCCCCCCCAACTCCCCTCCATTCAAAATTTGAGATTCCAATAGATTATTGTTTGATTCAACTTTACACTTCTGGATACAGTGTAAGTGACAAGACCAGCTTTCCAAAATATAATTTTGAAAGAATATCTAAAATTTTACATTAAAAAAAAATAATCTCCTGTTTTATAGAGAAACAGTTGCTCATAATCATACTGTCATAACATTAACAATCTTGAGTTTCACCTAAATCCTAAAACATCTTTGTGCTTTACATCATCTCATGTCTTTTTCCCTCTTTCTGTTTGTGTACTTACAAAGTTCTTAAAATATTTTTGAATTTTATCTCTTCAGAACATGTATAATGCATTCCTTCCCACAGTAAAATAAATGAACTGGACAACAAAAGGGTATATGAAATCATTGAAGAGATTATATCCTAAAATAAATCAGAATATTTTAAGAATAAAGTAATGAATCCATTTCATTATTTCTTGCAATGAGAACAGCAATCTGAGCATTGGGAAGTTCAGAATGTAATGCATCATGGACTTCCATATAGAGAGCAGAAAAGCAATTTTAATAAATAGGCAGATCATATAAAAATGATTTGTATCAATATCTATCAGTCTGAACTCTGACAGTACTGCACCCACTGTTTCCCCCAAAGTAGGCAATAATGAAAAAGTGTCTCTTCCATTTATGCATTAATTTCAGGACTGATTGCACCTAACCACATTGAATCTGTCCACATCCTTTTCAAGCATGGCAACTAATGATCACAGTTCCTGTCATGTAGATCAGTGCTTCAACATCCGGTTGGAAATTGTCAACTCTGCATACTACAAATCTATGTTCTGTCAATAATACAAATGGATAAGTAGGTAGGTGCAATTTCAGAACTCCTCTCATACTGCTTTAAGTTGTGCTGAGCCATTTTGTCAAATAATGCTCATAAATATGTTTGCCTAAGCTCAAAAATGTTTGCCTGCCTTTTCTTTTTAATGCATGCTATTACATTAATTATCATTTGTCAGCCTTATCTTGATTAAATTCAAAATTCTAATCCTGATCTCTGTGCATCTAACTAAGGAGACATTTTCTTTTAAAAAATACCTATTCATTCCAATTTTGTACTTTTCATAATGGTGCAACCTTTAGGTATGATATCCAAAACTAAAACACTGTGAAAACTTCAGAGTTATTTTCTGTCCTAGACTTTCAACAACTCATAAATAAGAAATGTTTTATGGATTGCCAGATCAAATGTAAACATTTTTGTATTTATTTCTCTTGCTTCTTCCATTAATGACTTCTTAATTCTAAAACATAATAAAAAAAACAGACATACACAAGGAGTAAATGCATGGAAGAAAAATGACAGAATAATCTGCACTTTAATTATTATACAGTACTTAAATGTTACAATGAAATAAAGGATGATCAATAAATTGCATGGTGTTAATCATGTCATATAAGGGACACTGCAGGCAATCTAGAAAAGGTCAATGATGATTTACTTACTGGTGCAAAAGTACACTTGGAAAGAAAATGCTAGCTTTTCTGAAGAAATACACATTCAAAAATGTATAGAAGGAGAATAAATGCTGTCAAATTAAACAAGGAGAGTACTTACAAACTAGGAATGGCAAAGTGATAATCATGCTGACATCAAAACATGTTCATGAAATACCATCTGCTGTTAAAAGTAGTAAGAGTTTTGTTAGTCATGAATATTTTGACAGATATGTCACACAGGTTTCACCTCTCCTCCAAATTTCCTTTTTATTAACCCAAAAGAACAAATGCAATAGAGACATTTTGGTAGTACAGTAAATGCATGTATACATGCATAAATATTTTGTTATATATATATATATATATATATATATATGCACTCAGAGTATTGTTGATGTGTTAGTGTATGTGATCTGACAGTTTGAATCTTTTATAACTTGTTTAATTTGTTAATCTCTTAGTTCAGATTTTAAGATATCCCCCATAGGAAACTTCCATTGGATTTCTATTTCCAAAAAGACATGGAAATCTGCAGTAGCTGCTTAAAATATGTTGATCTAAGCCTCATAACCACAGTGTGAAAAAAATTGATTTCAGGTCTTGGATTTTTCATGCAGAGAAGAGAGGTTTGTAAATGTATAAATTTTTTTTCTGAAAAAAAAAGTTCTCATTTCTATTCATTTCAATTTGCTGTATGTTTTGCTTCAGGCTATATCAATGGGACCCACTGCAAAAGCTGTCTAATAAACAGAACACTAATCCATTAATATATATAAAGAAATGTATAAATGGATCTATTATATATAATAAATTAATATTACTATAATCTATAATGTATATATGTATCTATATATATACACTTTCACTTTGTCCTTTTGAAGTCTGTATTGTGTTCATCTTATCCAGCAGCCAGACAACCATTTTTGCCTCTTGCTCATTCCCACCCCTGGCAGGATGGGGACAAAATAGAAGGAAAGCAAGACTCATGAATCAAGATAATGACAACTTAATAAAGAAAGCAAACCTTGTGCACACAAACAAAGCAAAAAGAGGAATTAATTTGGTGCTTCCCATCAGCAGGCAGATATTCAACTTTTTCCTGGCATTCAGGACCTTAGTGTAACTGTTGCTTGGGAAAACAAATGCCATAACTATAAACCTCCCCTCCTCCCTCTTCCCTTTTCTCCCCCCCCCATTTTACTTTCTCTGTGCTTTTTATGTTTGAGCGTGACATCATATGGTATACAATATTCCTTTAATCGCTTTGGGTCAGCTGTCTCATCTATGTCTCCTCCCAGATTCTTGCCCACCTGCTACATACTGATTTTGGTGGAGCATGGAGTGGAGAGGGAAAGTTTTAATGTTATACAAGCACTGCTCAGCAATATACAGGCACTGCTGTATTATCTACACAGTTTTAACCTCAAATACAAAGCACAACACCAAATGAAGAAAGTTAACTCCATTGTAGCCAAAACCAGTTCAAAGTCTCATTTCGTAGTGGCAGATATGTGGAAAGAGACAAGTTATATATTGCCCTCATCTTTCAAACCATTACCTTTTGCACAAAGAGAAAAATATTAGACTATAGATCAACAGTAAACCTAATACTGCTTAATACTGATAATACTGCAGCATGGAACAGTTGCCAGCTCTTGTCAGTTTGAACTAAACTTCAGCTGGTTATGGTAAGAAGAAAAGAACCAGAGAGTGTGGGAGAAGAAAGAGTACTGCTGCATTTGGTCAGGGGTAATGGGACAACATTATCGGGACTTACTGTCTAAATGACCTCCTATCTCTAAACAGCAGATAGAACCAATAGAACTATAGCTACATAAATAAATGTATACTTTGAATTAATATATTAACAATATAAATTAAATTTAAAATTGTTTCATGTGTGGAGAACTGTCTTTAACAGTACCATGGCTTTGCAGAACATAGTAAAAAGTGGGTGGTATTTGCACGTTTATACAAAAGGATAACAAAAAGTACTTTTCAGTAAGCCTTCATTATAAATTTTGGGACTATTTTTTTACGCCATCTGAAGTAATACTATCATGTCTGTTTGAGTTACATAGTCTTTCAAAAATATTTTCTTATCATTTATGTTTAACACATTTCTATTTATGATTCTGGAAATACTGTAGATCAAATGGAGCAACTGATGTTGTGATGACTACATAAGAATGAGCACAGTAGAGAGTAAAACTCCAGGATCACTTCTGTCTAGAGTCACACCTGTAAAATCTCAGTTTTGCAATGACAGAATAGGTCCCTCACATAATTTAATGCCAAAACAGGTAGGAAAGTAGAAGCACTGAACTTTCCAAGCAAATCAAGAATTCATTATTTTCTATCACATGTGCCTACTATGATACAGGAATGGTAATTCCATTACTATAATACCATGGTAATTCCATCTCCTACTGCCAAGCCACACACAGCTTAGTGGAGAACTAGTATCCCAGAATAAACTACAATAACAAAGTAGTTTGAGCAGTACAGAAAAATGATTATAAGATTAATCATTAAGATTGTATTACAACATAGATTTATACTTTACTCTTACTCTGTGGCAAAATATGATTATTCTCTCCGAAATTCCAGCTAAAGATGCTGGGATTGTATTTATATATATATAAATATATATTAATATTTATTTATTTATTTTTAAGAATAACAAATAAGTAAGTCATCATGGCATCATGGCATTTTTGAACAGACCATGTTCAATCAAGTATCTAAATCAAGTTGATTTTATCGCTGTTTAGACTATTTGTAACAATAAACATGTTGCAAGATAATAAAAAGGAATAAAAAATATAGATTGAATACAAAATTTTTAAAAAGAAAACAAAAAACATTACAAGAATATCAGAATGTCACAGGAAAGTGTTACTTGGTGTTATTTGCAAAAGGTTTCTGTGATTAGGTTTAGCAATTGTAAACATTTTTCTTTAATAATGTAAACACATTCCCAGAGGAAAAGTAGTAAAATTAATCCTTTAAAAAGAGGCTGGGGTTTTGTAAATATGAATATAATAAATTATTCTACTCATGGTTCCTTGCTTTCTTTAACATTCAAATAACTTTAAACACATGAAGTAGCTTACCTTCTTCCTCTGAAGGTGATTAAAGATAAATATAAAATATGCTCTATGAACTGTCACACAAACAAAATAATAGAAACAAGATTTTCAATAAGAGAAGAAGAAAAAAAGCTTTTCTATTATCAGTATTATGATAAATATATATAGTACTTTCCTCTAATGTAAAAGATTCAACAGTAGTAAACTTTTTCCACTCACTTAATATAAAGGCTGTGTAGAAACTTAGGTAGAGTTTAGAAATTGTAAGGCCTCTGGATTGTTATTTTTTTAGTGTGTGTGTTTTTGTGTGTGCATGTGATGTGTGCACTGATTTCTGTGATAGGAATGGAGTATACAGCTAGGTGATTCATTATCATACTGAAAACAATGGTTTGTCATTCTCATGTTTAGAAGCACAAAAGAAGAGATAAAGTTTGTATGTGCATTGCGAAGAGCTGAGCTTAAGAAAAAAAAAAATGAACAAAAACTATGTTAATGTTCAGAAATTCAAGCATCTTTGCTTACTAGAGAAAACCAGGCATTCCATTCCTCACTGAGATGGTGAATGAAGCAAGTGGTAAAACATTGTTTTATTTGCACAGATATGAGACATCAGACAAACAACAAATTTTCATTTAGAACCACAGAATTCATAACATTATTTTTTAGGTTAATCAACATTATAGTTAAATGAATCTCTCATGCACTACTGGAAGATACTTTGTTAAATTTTAAATTAAATCGTTTGGGTTCCAGTCACAGGATAGATGTTGAAATACAAAGTACAATGAAGGGGCTTCCCCTCTTCCCTTTAATGGGGTATAATTTACGGATGTTATTAAACTGAAAATGTTCTGTGTAGGCTGCTGTTGAAAATGCAGTAATCAAGTTTAAATTTAACTCACCTGTCTATATGACACTGTACTACTGCCATGTCTTCAGATACCTGATCAAATACATAATACAGTGCACATCCACAGAAGACCTACTGAAGAGCAGAAAACCTTCAATTACGGAACTTCAATTAAGGAAGGAACTGGAGAGAAACTACTGTATTGATGGAAGGAAACAGAATGGAGAAATTTAGTTTATTAAAGGTGTTGAAGAAAGGACAAATGTTCACTGCGAATCTGCAAATAAACTATTGGTATAGAGTGGAAAAATAGAATTAAATATATCTATACTGATGGACTTTTAAAAACGATGTAACAACTCTTGTTAATAGTAATTTAGAAGTAGGGAGACAGCCAAGTCCTCAGTGAGACCAACTGATCCAGAAAACAGTTTTCTGGACAGTGTTATTCAGTGTAAGTGAAGAAGAGAAAGTTTCTTCAGTGTAAGTGAAAAAATTTTACAGTTCACAGATCTACCCATCATAAAATTTTGAATTGACTTTGAAGTCTGAATTTTGCCTACTTGACAAAATTATGAATGGTTCAAGAAAGGTCCATTTCTATTCCCACTTTCATGTTTTCTTTTAGTGTGGAAGTCTACAAGAAGACAATACAAACAAAATGAGCGCAAACTTCTTAACACCTCTCTCATGATGCTCTCACATGCCCTTACCCCTCACAGTCATTTCATTCTGACATACTAAGCTGAATGATGGGAGGGAGACAGAACTTACTGGAAAAGCTGGAACCACTGGAAATCTGAAACTAAATAATCAAATGATAGAAAACCTCAAAAGCTATTTTAGAATAAGAAATATGAGAAAGGAACTTCTCTTTATATTACACAATTTATATCTGATAGAGTCAGTAGTGATATTTAAGCTTTTTAAATATTTGTTTGTAACTATATAACTATGCAATCTTGTCTGTGGAAAAGATTATACAGAGCTGTATGATGAAACAAAATATTACTTTATCAAGATATACTTTGTAGTTACATTCCCAACAAAATGCAAGGAGTGTCTGAGCCTGTTCCTGCCATCGGCAGGAGGCAGTGAAACTGCGTGCATGAGGTGCAAGCAGGTGGATGACCTGGTTCACATGGTGGCGGAGCTCAAGGAGGAGGTGGAGAGGTTGAGGGATATCAGGGAGTGTGAGAGGGAGATAGACTTGTGGAGCTACTCCCCGCAGGGCCTCAAGGAAAGGTATCGAGGTGAGACACCGCAAATGAGGGTGGACCCCCTGCCCTGTCGCAGTTGGGCAGAGGGAGGGGATCTGGGAGTTGAGGAGGAACGGAAACAGGTCCCTGCTCGACATCGCAGGCGATGCCCTCCCCTTCCGGCCCCACCTTCCCAGGTGCCCTTACGCAACAGGTTTGAGGCCCAGGAGCTTGAGAGACCGGTGGGTGAGGATGAGGTAGCAAGTGTTCCCAGGAGGATGCCTAGGGCGAGGAGGTCAACTCCACGCCTCAGGACTGCCTCCACCAAGAAAGACAGAAGGGTTATTGTTGTGGGAGACTCTCTTCTTAGGGGAACAGAGGGCCCTATTTGTCGGCCTGACCCTACCCGTAGGGAAGTCTGCTGTCTCCCTGGGGCCAGGGTCAAGGACGTTGCCAGGAAGCTTCTCAACCTCTGACTATTATCCTCTTTTGATAGTCCAGGCAGGTAGTGACGACATTGAAGAGAGAAGCCTGAAGGCTATCAAACGAGACTTTAGGGGGCTGGGACGGTTAGTGGATGGAGCAGGAGTGCAGGTGGTGTTTTCATCCATCCCTACAGTGGCAGGGAGGGGTACAGAGAGGACATGGAAAGCCCACCTGTTAAACACGTGGCTCAGGAGCTAGTGCCAATGCAGAAATCTTGGGATTTTCAACCATGGGGCACTTTACTCGGCACCCGGCCTGATGGCCGCAGACGGGTTCCTATCTTTTAGGGGAAAAAGGATCCTGGGCAAGGAGCTGGCAGGGCTCATTGAGAGGGCTTTAAACTAGGTAAGAAGGAGGATGGGGCTAAAGCAAGGATTGTTGGAGCTGGGCCAGGGGGAACAATAGCAAGGCCGGGGGATAAGGCAATGGCCCAGCTGAAGTGCATCTACACCAATGCACGCAGCATGGGTAACAAACAGGAGGAGCTGGAAGCCATCATGCAGCAGGCAGGCTACGACTTGGTTGCTATCACAGAGATGTGGTGGGACCAGTCTCATGACTGGAGTGCTGCAATGACTGGCTATAAGCTCTTTAGAAGGGACAGGCAGCACAGAAGGGGTGGTGGTGTGGCTCTCTATACTAGAGAGTCTTTCGATGTTGTAGAACTCGAGGCTGGGAATGACAAGGTTGAGTCCCTTTGGGTTAGGATCGGCAAGGACAACAAGGCTAGCATCCTGGTCGGGGTCTGTTATAGACCGCCGAACCAGGATGAGGAGATGGATGAGGAGTTGTACAGGCAGCTGACAGAAGTTGCGAAATCTTCAGCGCTTGTTCTTGTGGGGGACTTCAATTTCCCTGACACATCCTGGAAGCACAACACAGCCCAGAGAAAGCAATCTAGGAGGTTTCTGGAGAGTGTGGAAGACAGCTTCCTAACGCATCTGGTTAGTGAACCTACCAGGGGTGGTGCCCCGCTAGACCTTCTCTTCACAAACAGAGAAGGACTGGTGGAGGATGTGGTGGTCGGAAACTGTCTTGGGCAGAGTGACCATGAAATGGTGGAGTTCACTATTTTTGGCGAGGCCAGGAAGGGAACCAGTAAAACCGCTGTATTGGACTTCCGGAGGGCTGACTTTGTCCTGCTGAGGACACTGGTTGGTAGAGTCCCTTGGGAGGCGGTTCTGAAGGGCAGAGGAGTCCAGGAAGGCTGGGCACTCTTAAAGAGGCAAATCCTAATGGTGCAGGAGCGGTCTGTCCCTACGTGCCCAAAGGCGAGCTGGCGGGGAAGAAGACCAGCCTGGCTCAACAGAGAATTGTGGCTTGAGCTTAGGAGAAAAAAGAGGGTTTATAATCTTTGGAAAAGTGGACAGGCCGCTAGGGAGGACTATAAGGATGTAGCGAGGCTGTGCAGGGACAAAATTAGGAAAGCCAAAGCTCATCTGGAGCTCAAACTGGCTACTGCCGTTAAAGATAACAAAAAATGTTTTTATAAATACATCAACACAAAAGGACTAAGGAGAATCTCCATCCTTTACTGGATGCGGGGGGAAACTTAGTTACAAGAGATGAGGAAAAGGTGCTTAATGCCTTCTTTGCCTCAGTCTTTAGCGGCAATACCGGTTGTTCTCTGGATACCCACTACTCTGAGCTGGTGGAAGGGGATGGGGAGCAGGATGTGGCCCTCACCATCCACGAAGAACTGGTTGGTGACCTGCTACAGCACTTGGATGTGCACAAGTTGATGTGGCTGGATGGGATCCACCCAAGGGTACTGAGAGAACTGGCAGAGGAGCTGGCTAAGCCACTATCCATCATTTATCAGCAGTCCTGGCTATCGGGGGAGGTCCCAGTCAACTGGCGGATAGCAAATGTGATGCCCATCTACAAGAAGGGCTGGAGGGCAGACATGGGGAACTACAGGCCTATCAATTTGACCTCAGTACCAGGGAAGCTCATGGAGCAGATTATCTTGAGAGTCATCATGCGGCACTTGAAGGGCAAGCAGGCGATCAGGCCCAGTCAGCATGGGTTTATGAAAGGCAGGTCCTGCTTGACGAACCTGATCTCCTTCTATGACAAAGTGACGCGCTGGGTGGACGAGGGAAAGGCTGTGGATGTGGTCTACCTTGACTTCAGCAAGGCTTTTGACACCGCCTCCCACAGCATTCTCCTCAAGAAACTGGCTGCTCTTGGCTTGGACTGGCGCACGCTTCACTGAGTTAGAAACTGGCTGGATGCCGGGCCCAAAGAGTCGTGGTGAATGGAGTCAAGTCCAGTTGGAGGCCAGTCACTAGTGGCGTTCCCCAGGGCTCGGTGCTGGGGCCGGTCCTCTTTAATATCTTCATCAATGATCTGGATGAGGGCATTGAGTGCACCCTCAGTAAGTTTGCAGATGACACCAAGCTAGGTGCGTGTGTCAATCTGCTCGAGGGTAGGAAGGCTCTGCAGGAGGATCTGGATAGGCTGCACCGATGGGCTGAGGTCAACTGCATGAAGTTCAGCAAGGCCAAGTGCCGGGTCCTGCACCTGGGGTGCAATAACCCCAAGCAGAGCTACAGGCTGGGAGATGAGTGGTTGGAGAGCTGCCTGGCGGAGAAGGACCTGGGAGTATTGGTGGATAGTCGGCTGAATATGAGCCAGCAGTGTGCTCAGGTGGCCAAGAAGGCCAACGGCATCCTGGCTTGTATCAGAAACAGTGTGACCAGCAGGGCTAGGAAGGTGATCGTCCCTCTGTACTCGGCTCTGGTGAGGCCGCACCTCGAGTACTGTGTTCAGTTTTGGGCCCCTCGCTACAAGAAGGACATCGAAGTGCTTGAGCGGGTATAGAGAAGGGCGACGAAGCTGGTGAGGGGCCTGGAGAACAAGTCCTATGAGGAGCGGCTGAGGAAGCTGGGCTTGTTCAGCCTGGAGAAAAGGAGGCTCAGGGGCGACCTTATTGCTCTCTACAGGTACGTCAAAGGAGGCTGTAGAGAGGTGGGGGTTGGCCTGTTCTCCCACGTGCCTGGTGACAGGACAAGGGGGAATGGGCTAAAGTTGCGCCAGGGGAGTTTTAGGTTAGATGTTAGGAAGAGCTTCTTTACAGAAAGGCATACTTTAGACATTGGAACAGGCTGCCCAGGGAAGTGGTGGAGTCACCATCCCTGGAAGTCTTTAAAAGACATTTAGATGTAGAGCTTAGGGATATGGTTTAGTGGGGACTGTTAGTGTTAGGTCAGAGGTTTGACTTGATGATCTTGAGGTCTCTTCCAACCTAGAAATTCTGTGATTCTGTGTAACTGGCTGCCATTTGTATGTATATTTAATATAGATGATAAAAAGTGAAATAGAAAATTTATTTTTCAATTATTTGATTTTCACAATGGTTGTGGATCTGCACCAGCAGCTGTAATACCACCTGAGTGTGATCTTTACTAAAGGTATTAGTAAGGTGTAACAGAAATGATTTCCAAACACTGCCACTGAGCTTAAAAAGGGGGAAGAAAGTAATGCCCTACAGTTTTCCCTAAAGTTATACCCTTGAGTTTTCTAAGATATAAGGTATCACTTATTTCAAAATAGTTTTTCTAGCTCTAACATCACTTATCACACATGAACAAGCCATGTACCATGAATATCATGTAACACAATATTGCCTATAAATTAATACCACTTCATTGTATGGTTACAGTGTGTGGTGCAAAGAAAACTTAACAAGCCTAAGATATTTCTTCAACATACTACATAAGAGTCATGAAGTGATGTATTATGAAGGACATCAGATATTCTAAATCACAATTTACATGAGCATAAATCCTTACAAAGCAAGGAAATTGCATGTCCCTCTCCATAGATTTCTTTAAATTAATTTGGAAAAGAGTTCCTGTGGTAGGAAAAAAAAAAAAAAAAAAAAAAACACCTTTTTAACAAAAAGAGAAAAAGAGTAATATAGTAACATATAAAGGATTTTAAATATGGGAAGTAAAATGTTGTATATTTAGGACTTCATATATATATACTTCATGTATATTTGTTGTATATTTGTAGGACTGGCAAAGCAGCAACAGACACGCAAATACTCAGAATCTTCATGCAGGTTAATACAATGTAATATATATCATGTGGGTGCCTTGGATTTCTCCCGAGAGGATACCAAATTAAGAATAAATTATTCACTGGCATGCATTTTGGAGAATGATCTCACATGACTTACAGGCAATACCCCTGATTAAAGCATAACAAGGAAAAATGAAAGGAGACTTGATAGACATGACTCTCAGAATCATTGGGCACACTGTTTGAAACTCCTATGTTTTGGGGACTTTTTTTTCTTATATTCACTCAGAAGTGGCTTTATTGCTCCCTAATTTCCAGCAATATTGGGGACACAGTGAAGCAAATGGGGACAATGTACCCTTAGTTCTATTTTCTATAGATATTATTATCATCCTGACTTGAATACACTTCAACCAAAAGCCAGTTTACTGGGGAAAATGAGAAATACTATACTTTTCTTTTAAAAGATAAAACTGTACTGAAAAAAACGGGTATACAATAGCTACAACATTTAGATATTTAAAACATACAGTCCTGTAACAACAGATTACAATATATTAAATACTGATACAGGAACAGCAAAGAGCAACAAGGAAACAACTGAACCTGTTTTATTAGGTATTGTCTAATTCTGTATTATAGTAATATATAAATCAACACCTTGTGTTTTGTTTTGTTTTGTTTTGTTTTTTTCACTCTGAAAACTTAGCTCTTTATTTGATCTTTTTCACTTATGGTATGGTTTTTACCATAATAGTTGCTAACAGCCACTCGACTATATACTATACTATATCTATTCTGCTCTTGTGAGACACCACCTGGAGTGCTGCATTCAGATCTGGGGCCCCCAAAACAAGAAGGACACGGGCTGTTAGAGTAGGTCCAGAAGAGGGTCGTGAGGATTATCACGGGGCAGGAGCACCTCCCCTATGAAGACAGGCTAAGGGAGTTGGGGTTGTTCAATCGGGAGAAGAGAAGACTTTAGGGGCACCTTATAGCAGCCTTCCAGTACTTAAAGGGGGCCTACAGGAAAGCTGGGGAGGGACTCTTGTCAGGGAGTGTACCAATAGGACAAGGAGTAACAGCTTTAAACTAAAAGAGGGGAGATTTCAATTAGATATACAGAAAAAAATATTTGCTCTGAGGGTGGTAAGGCACTGGCACATGTTGCCCAGAGAAGCTGTGGATGCCCCATCCTTGGAAGTGCTCAAGCCCAGGTTAAACAAGGCCCTGAACAACATGTTGTAGTGGGTGATGTCCCTGCCCATGGCATTGAGAGGGCTTTAAACTAGGTAAGAAAGGGGATGGGGCTGAAATAAGGCTTGTTGGAGCTGTGCCAGGGGGAGCAATGGCAAGGCCGGGGGATAAGGCAGTGGCCCAACTGAAGTGCATCTACACTAATGGGTAACAAACAAGAGGAGCTGGAAGCCATCGTGCAGCAGGTAGGCTGTGACTTGGTTGCCATCATGGAAATGTGGTGGGACCACTCTCATGACTGCAGTGCTGCAATGTCTGGCTATAGGCTCTTCAGAAGTGACAGACAGCAAAGAAGGGGTGGTGGTGTGGCTCTCTACATCAGAGAGTTTTTTGATGTTGTGGAACTTGAGGCTGGGAATGATAAGGTTGAGTCCCTAGGGGTTAGGATAAACGGGAAGGCCAACAAGGCTAGCATCCTGGTGGGGGT
Source organism: Anas acuta (assembly GCF_963932015.1). NCBI lineage: Eukaryota > Metazoa > Chordata > Aves > Anseriformes > Anatidae > Anas > Anas acuta. Next base: position 127,496,791 of record NC_088980.1, on the reverse strand, counting down.
CTGTTATAGGCCGCCGAACCAGGATGAGGAGACAGATGAGGAATTCTACAGAGAGCTGGCAGAAGCTGCAAAATTATCAGCGCTTGTTCAGTGGGGGACTTCAACTTCCCAGTCATATCCTGGAAGCACAACACAGCCCAGAGAAAACAGTCTAGGAGGTTTTTGGAGAGCATGGAAGACAGCTTCCTGATGCAGCTGGTTAGTGAGCCTACCCGGGGAGGTGCCCCACTAAACCTCTGTTCACAAACAGAGGACTGGTGGGAGATGTGGTGGTCAGGAGCTGTCCTGGGCAGAGTGACCACGAAATACTAGAGTTCTATATTCTTGGCAAAGTCAGGAAGAGGATCAGTAAAACCTCAGTCGTGGACTTCCATAGGGCTGACTTTGAGCTGCTGAGGACACTGGTTGGTAGAGTCCCTTGGGAGGTGGTTCCAAAGCACAGAGGAGTCCAGGAAGGCTGGGCACTCTTCAAGAAGGAAATCTTAGGGGCTCAGGAGCAGTCTGTCCCCACGTGCCCAAAGATGAGCCAGCGCAGAAGAAGACCAGCCTGACTCAACAGAGAATTGTGGCTTGAGCTTAGGAGAAAAAGGAGGGTTTATAATCTTTGGAAAAGTGGGCAGACCACTCGGGAGGACTATAAGGATGTAGCGAGGCTGTGCAGGGACAAAATTAGGAAAGCCAAAGCTCATCTGGAGCTCAAACTGGCTACTGCCGTTAAAGATAACAAAAAATGTTTTTATAAATACATCAACACAAAAGGACTAAGGAGAATCTCCATCCTTTACTGGATGCGGGGGGAAACTTAGTTACAAGAGATGAGGAAAAGGTGCTTAATGCCTTCTTTGCCTCAGTCTTTAGCAGCAAAACCAGCTGTTCTCTGGATGCCCAGTACCGTGAGCTGGTGGAAGGGGATAGGGAGCAGCATGTGGCCCTCGTAATCTATGAGGAAATGGTTGGCAACCTGCTACAGCACTTGGATGTGCACAAGTCGATGGGGCTGGATGGGATCCTCCCAAGGGTACTGAGAGAACTGGCAGAGGAGCTGGCTAAGCCACTATCCATCATTTATCAGCAGTCCTGGCTATCGGGGGAGGTCCCAGTCAACTGGCGGATAGCAAACGTGACACCCAAGAAGGGCCGAAGGGTAGACCCGGGGAACAATAGGCCTGTCAGTTTGACCTCAGTACCAGGGAAGCTCATGGAGCAGATTATCTTGAGAGTCATCATGCGGCACTTACTGGGCAAGCAGGTGATCAGGCCCAGTCAGCATGGGTTTATGAAAGGCAGGTCCTGCTTGATGAACCCGATCTCCTTCTATGACAAAGTGACGCGCTGGGTCACTTTGTCATAGAAGGGGTCACTTTGCGACGAAGCTGGTGAGGGGCCTGGAGAATAAGTCTTACGAGGAGCAGCTGAGGGAGCTGGGCTTGTTCAGCCTGGAGAAAATGAGGCTCAGGGGTGACCTTATCGTACTCTACAGGTACATAAAAGGAGGCTGTAGCCAGGTGGGTATTGGTCTATTCTCCCACATGCCTGGTGACAGGATGAGGGGGAATGGGCTTAAGTTGTGCCAGGGGAGGTTTAGGTTAGATCTTAGGAAAAACTTCTTTACAGAAAGGCATACTTTGGAACAGGCTGCCCAGGGAAGTGGATGAGTCACCATCTCTGGAGGTCTTTAAAAGATGTTTAGATTTAGAGCTTAGTGATATGGTTTAGTGTAGGACTTGTTAATGTTAGATCAGAGGTTGGACTAGGTGAACTTGGAGGTCTCTTCCAACCTGGATGATTCCATGATTCTGTGAAGTTCAACAAAGAAAAAGGTTCTGCTTCTGGGATAGAGCAATGCTCTACACAGGTATACAATGCGAGATGAGTGGCTGGAGAAAGGCTCTCTGGAAAGGGAACTGGGTGTACTTGTTGACAACAAGCTCAACATGAGGCAGCAGCATGCCCTGGCAGCCAAGAGGGCAAATGATATTTTGGAATGCGTTAAACACAGCATGATCAGCAAAAGGTCAAAAGAAGTGATTCTTCCATTATATGTACTGTTGGTCATCCTCACCTTGAATATTGTGTGGAGTTCTGGGCATCATAACATAAAATGGATGTTGAAAGAATCCAGAGGAGGGCAACTAAGCTGGCAAAAGGGCTGGAAGGTATGTCTTTTGAAAAGAGGCTGAGGACACTTGGGTTGTCTAGTCTAGAGAAAAAAAAAAAAAAAAAAGCTGAGGGGTGACCTCACTGCTCTCTTCAACTTCCAGAGGAGGGGAAGTAGAAGGAGGTGTCAGTCTCTCCTCCCTGGTAAATGAGAACAGGTTGTGCCTGTCCCCTGGCACAAAGGAGATTCAGACTGGACTTTTGGAAAAAGTTCTTTACTGTGAGGGTGGTCAGACACTGGAACAAGATTCATAGGGATGCTGATGCCCCACTCCTCTCAATGTTCAAGAGGCATTTGAATAATGTTCTCAACAGTATGCTTGAACTTTCATTTAGACCCGAAGTGGTCAGACAGTTGGACTCAATAATCTTCACAAGTCCCTTCAACTAAGTTTTTCTATTCTAACAAAAGAATGCACGGTATCTTGGGCTTATGATAAAAGTGATTGCAATCACAGAAATATAGATATATTTTATCTTGCTGAGGTAAAACATACCTAAGAGTTTTTGAAGTACTTTTGAGAAAAAAAAAAAAAATTCTAGATAATTTCTATGGTGTTTAGTCTTGGCAACCTTGAAAGCTTCTTAAACAGTACATATTAATTCTCTGCTAATACTTTTTAGTTTTTAGCAAGTTATTCAAACAATTCAGGGAGGGTAGTTACTTATCTGTTCCAAGCAAAATATCAGAACAACTAATATCATAAATCCAGAGTAATTTCCATTAATTGTGGATACAGGGAACAAATATGCATTATTACCATGAACTTACTTTAAACACATCTTGTCAAACCATCTGCTGTATCAGTTTTGTGAGATTTCAAATGCTATTGATAAAGATGACATTATAAAATACTTTTGATATATATTAGGCTTCATATTATGTGCATAGTAAGGTGATAAAATGATACAGAGTCAGCATGCTATATGTTTTCAAAAGATAGTTTACTAAATATTGGAGCAACCTATGAAGGGCTGTCATGAATTGTCTAACACTGGATCAAGAATGTATTGCAAAATATATGATCCATTTTAATACGCCACATTTCAATCACATTTAGTTAGACACAATGTACCACTTAACTCAGTGAAGTCTCATGGTCTGCATCGTGCCACATATCAGACTTGATTACAGTGTTTCTTCTGTCTTTGTAATGTATGATACATTAATATCTAGAGAATTAGGCAGTTTTATCTGATGTATGTCCGATTTTTTTTTTTTTCATGTCCAGACTTATGTGACTGCATTAAAGCAGCCTAAAAAGTTACCATAGTTCAATGTAAAAATCTTTCTTACATATAATAATTCTTTATATAAGATAATGTTGTTTTCAGAAAGATGAAACCTTCAGTATACCTTCCAAGTTACTTAGCTTCAGAAAATGGGAACTGACTAATACAGAATCTTAATGGAACCAGTTGCTCCCAGTAGTAATTTGCCTCTATCAAGCAGAAAATCAATATTCATAAAGCAATTTGTGTTCTGATACATTGATAACCCTAGCTTCATCATGAGTAACTATTTCAATTGCTTGATTAGAATTTCATTGTGTATTTATCTTTATGTTAAATCTTCCTGTAATCTCAAATTTTTTTATTTATTTTATTTATTTTTTTTTAAAGCACATATTCAAACAATTGATTAGGAACTTACTGCATTTTTTATATACATATCCTAATTATATTATGTTACAAATATTGGAAATGCAAAACATTTATCATAAAAGTGAAGTGAAAAATTTCATCCAAAATTTGTGTAGCATTTCTTGAACTAATATTTCCAGAGAACTTGTATACAATAAATCCTTGACAAATTACAACTCTCTAAACATTTTTAACTGAATATTTATTATTTTTTCAATATAAGCACTTTGCTATCATACAGCCTACAGGCGATAACTTATTTCTGTTCAATAAACTTTATTATACTGTGCATAAGGCTCAGTGAAGCTCCAAAATTCAAGCACCACTATAGTGAAATAATATAGTAGAGAACCCATCTTTTGGCATCCTTCCAGTAACAACAGAGTGGAAGAAGAGTATTGTCATATTACTAAGTCTTTTGGTTTTCTCACTTTCATGTCTATTCACATTTTCTTATCCTTCTTTTTCTAGAGGGAAATAAATAATAATAATAATAATAATAATAATAATAATAATAATAATAATAATAATAATAATAATAATAATAATAATAAATAATAATAATAACAACTATAAATAATAAAACAAATGGTAATGGTTAAGAAAGAAAGGGCTCTAGTACTCAGACTCAGGAAAGACAAACATATATTATTTCAACCTGTCTTTCTCTTTCTCTCTGCCATTAATCATTCCCATCTAGCTCATTGTCTTTATATATTGGATATTGCTTAGAGCAATTACCAGTATTTAAGCTTTTAAAATATCTAGTACATTTATTACCAAAATAGATAAAAAATATATACATGTATTTGTTTTTTGAGCATATAATGAATTACTGTAAAATTGCTAACTTATCAGAAATAATTCCTCTCACCTAAATTTCGATGTCTGCATGTAGATAACTATGCATGACTCTATACCCACTCTTCCATTACCTCAAGTTGAGATTTGGTCATGCGGTCATCTGGAAAGATTTTCTGCTCATCTGGAAACTTTAGTACTTGTTTGACTGTACATTTATTCACAGAATCGTAGAATCACAGAATGGTTTGGGTTGGAAGAGACCTAGTTCCTACCCCCCCACCATGATCAGAGACACCTCCCAATGCACCAGGTTGCTCAGGGCCTGGTACAACCTGGGCTTGAACACTTCCAGGGATGGGGCATCCACAGCTTCTCTGCGCAACCTGTGCCAGTTCCAGTGCAATGCTCAGAGCAAAGAATTTCTTCCTAATATCTAATTAAAATCTCCCCTCTTTTAGTTTAAAGACATTACCCCTTGCTTCACTACACTCCCTGACAGAGTCCCTCTCCACTTTCTCATAGGTTTCTTTTAGGCACTGGAAGGTATTCAGCCCTTGATTCTACCCACTGAATTGATTAAGTTGCTGATCACTGTAATGGGAACTTAAACACTTCAAATATTTCCATCCAGACTAGAGACACCTCAAATTTGACAAAATGAATCCCACTCACAATATTGAAAAAAAAAAAAAAAAAAAAAAAAAGAATGCTAGTAGATATTTTAAGCAATATTTCTCAAGTTTGTGCTGAAAGTGAATTTTGCAGATGTTATTTAAGTAGCATTGGAAATATCCTCTAAGAACATTCACTTATATTCTAAGAACATTTACTCAAACATTAAGTTTCCATTTCACATGTTGTACAAAGGTTATTACCTGAGTACTGGGGCATTTTATTAGTTTTTGCACTGCAGCATAGCCGCCCAGCAATGAGACTGTTCTTCTAAGGGCTCCTCCTTTACATAGCAGTTTTTTCTGTGTCTGGCCCATCTCTTCTTCCTGTTTTGCTATGTGATTTTCATGGTTTTAAAAAATAAAACAAGTCAGATTATATGATATAATTTAGATGTTTTCATTCCTGCCAAATCTTTCTGTTCCTATTTAAAGAAACATTATATTACATTAATTGCTCTGCTCATCTTAATCCTTTTCATTCTTGCTTATTAATTTCAGGGATGCAAATTATGACCAATCAAGCCACATTATTTTTTTTAAAAACTGTGTCAAGTTAAAAGTAAAAATCAATAAACAAACAAACAAAAGGATATTCATTTCTATAAATACATATGTAAGAGAAGGCAGCTGAGAGAACTAGTTCTCTTGAACTTTATCTGGCCTTATCAATAACTATGATTTAAACCAAAGCTCCAGAGTGGGCAAATGAATTTGGCAAACTTTCAGCCATATATACCAAGATTCACTATACAATACCCGGCTCCTGTGAATACATTTCCTTATTTGTTCTTTTGATTTTGTTCTTCGCATACGTTTCTTCAAATGGTATCCATTTTTTATCTTGATACCAAAGACAAGACAATTTACTATCCTGTAAATCTTTACATATAAAAATCCATTTATATCCCAGAATACATAAAAAATACAAACACATAAAAAATCTAGTATTAAAAATAAATAAATAATTCCCCCCCCCATTTGAAAATGTAAAATCTCTTAATGTAATGTAAATTCTTTAAAATTTGTTTTAAAAACATTGGGGTACATTAAGGGACTGTAGAAGAAAAAACTCCAAGAAACTCATTCAGCCAGTAAGTTTACCAGCCCTATAATTCTCAGGAGCTTATGTTCATAATTTAAGAATAATTCCCAACTAAATAAATCCCCAAGCCCCAACTGTTCTATCTGACTCTCCTTAGCTTCTCTATCAAAAAAAGTGGTGGTTTTTTTCAGTTAAATATACAAGTAGAAATGCCATAACTCTTCAGAATTTGGGCTGGATTCTGTAAGGTTACATAAAGATACAGCTTAACTTCTGAATTTTCCCTGACATACTGTGTTCTCATTTCAGATTTTTGTCAGCTGTTTTTCTGACAAAGATTACTTCAAAATATTTTCCAAAATTACTTTTCCCCAAAGTGTGAAGGCTTACCAATTCCATAGGGTTGGCACCATAGTTTTTATTCTGGCCAAGAAAAAAAAAAAAAAAAAAAAAAAGCATAATTAGATAAAATATTACAATTCTTCTTCTTCTGGAAGAGATATAGCCTTCCAGTTCTTTATCTTCTGGAAGAGATATAGACTTCCAGTTTCTTGGACTATTTTAATAATAAAGTGTCATACTCAGAGACCAGGCAGATACTGTGTTCCTTTTCTTACAGTGAGGAAATAAGCTGGTGGTTGGAGATAAACTTTTGTTAGGTGTATAAGTGAATATTTTCAATTGTTCTGTAAAGACTGATCAGTATATTTTATGATAGACTAGCTAAGATGTTATTTTCTTTCCTATACTTTTCAGCTTAGTGTTTGAAAATGTGGCTTTAAAAAAAAGCTACAGAAAGCTATTTCTCTGCAAATAATTAATATCTGTTAATATATATATATATCAGAAGGAACAGTTGTCTATTGCATAACTTAGGTGTATTATCTAACATTGTTCTAGTCATGTAGGTCTCAGTGTTGGAGTGTATCACTTGTGCAAACTCAGGATATCTTGAATACCTTACTATATATACCTTACTGTATATTATGAAACCTCACCTTCTCAGAATACTCAGATCCTCATCAGAATACCATATTCATAAAAACTTTGGGTTCATGGGAATGAGAGAATAATTGTGGGATCTATCTGGGTATTTTTCAAGAAGTCATTATCAAGAAAACAAGTTTTTCATTACTCACTTGGCAACTGCCTGGTAATTACCTTTCCAAAGAAAGCAGGATTTTTATTTATTTATTTATTTTATTTTATTTTATTTTATTTTTGTTAAGTATGTTAAGTATTAAAAAAAAAAAAAAAGACCATAGCAGAGTATGATGATCATGTCTGAAAACATTCCCGGTGTCTGTTTCTATGCATACCTGAAACAGAACCTCTAAAAACGTGCTTCAGGGGTTGGCTGAGCCTTATTAGGATATTTTCTAGCCTGTAAGGAAATAGACAACTTGTTCAAACAGCCATACTGCCAAATATCATAGAGTCAACATCTACACGACAAAATAAAATAAAATCCTGTTATGAAGGTAGCCTAGGAATCAGAAAGAGTATGTCTACTTGCTTCCATACGCTACATTTCCTTTTCTGGAGTTAGCTTTACTAATTAGTCCACTACCATGACAGTACATCTTATAGAACTTAAGCAACCACAGTCACCACAGTCACAGTCACTGTATAACACTCCACTCCAAAATATGGAAAAGCTAGATCACTTCTGCTAACCACTTTATGTGGTTTGCCTTTATGCATTTCTCTTCATGAAAAAAGTAATAGTAGATGTAGATACTATGACAAATATTGTTTACACTGTGCAGTGATGTAATTGCCACACAAACAAAAAGAGTTGGCAGAAATTTTTATGTAGGATAGCAATAAACAAACTTGCATTCCATGAATGGCAAAATATAATTGGTGCAAATCTCAGTGAAGAAACAGATGTCAAATAGTCATAAAGCCCAGGCCAACTTTTCGAAGCAATAAAACAAGAAGATGAGAGAAAACCAACCAACGTCTGTCAGATCAAGGAAACACCTTTGATTAAAGTAATAGTTATATTTGACTTTTTAATATTTTTCTCAGTAGACGGTATTAAAGACGTGTGAAAGGTGAGCAATCCATAACAAATATGCTTCCAATGAAGGAGAATATGTGAGGAAGTTACTGTGGGTTGTGAGCAGCATTCCATCTCAGACCTTGGGCAGTAAATATAAATACTTTATTACTTCTTGTTTAGCCACTGGTATAAGCAAACTTAAGTAAGTATACTTAAATCTGGCAACAGACAAAGTGGAAGGATTTTAAACTCTTGTTTTTCATTAACAATGAAAAAACAGCAAATTTACTATGATGTAGATGTATCAATAAATGGGGAGCTGGTATTTCTGCAAGTCAAACATGAAGAGTCAGGGTAATGGTAACAGATGAAGAAAGTTCTCATCCAAATAGATGGATAAAATTATGGCAAAAGTGGCTTAACATACTCAGAAGTAAAGAAGAACAATGAATAATAACTAAAAAAAAACAAAAACAAAAACAAAAACAAAAACAAACAAACAAACAAACAAAAACCTTAAGAAATATTATCTTTTTTGTCTTTTTTTTTTTTTTTCCCCTTGGGGGAAGGTTATTGTATTTTTTTGGGGGGTGTTACTATATTTTCTATTTTTTGTTTTTTGTTTGCTTTTTAGATAAACAGACGTTTGGTTAAATTTAATATAACAAATCTGACAACGTTATATAAGAAATTTTTGTGCCATAAAATCCACAGATTAAATTTTGCTTTGTAGCTGCAAAGAAAGAAGCAAAGTCATTCAGAAAAATTGGATTCAAATAATGTTCAACAATATGTCTACCACAGAACATTCAATTCTCCTGAGAAATCTGTAATGACAAGGATGGACTTAATATTGTCATGTCCTATGATAAAAGTTTGTACTTCAAATTCACCACCTGACTTGTAAGACTCATGGAACCATCTACCAAGAATTATTCTACAAATCAGGATGTAAAGACAGATCCCTGGAAATACTGAAAATAACTTCTGGTTAAAGGCATTAAGGATTTTTCGAGTCTTTAAGGGCCTTGAGGTTGCCAGATTTTGAAAAAGAACACATATTGCCACTATGAACTCTGATGACTAAAATATCCATCTGAAAGAAAACTGCAAAAGAATTTAAATGAATTAACTTTAAAAAATCATAAAGAACCATGACATCTTCTAAAGCAGAACAACACATGCAAAATAAACAAGCAAAAGGAAATGAAAGAAGCAGCTCTTGGTTTTAGAAGAATGGCTTTTACTGACAAAAATGACAGACGACGAGTCCTTTCCATACAAATTTCTGAGTAAAATATTGAAAGAATTCAAGAACAAGAACAGGACATTTTCCTTGATTTAAAAATATTTTAAAATTTTACATGCTATCACAGACTGTTGTCCTCATAGATGCATAGGCATACAATACAACTCTGAAAATTATAAGCAAGTGAACATTATATTTTATGTCAAGTTTAAGTTTCATACATTAGGGATTGTACTTGTTATTTTCAAAGTTTCAGTTCATACCTATCAGCCAAAAAGCCTGTGCTTGCTCTCATCCATTTCAGCAAGATGGTGTTGATCGTCCATGTTGATCTATCTTCCTCTATTGGCAGGATGGTAATATCATGGCATATCATTGTGCTGCCTATCAAAAAAATTTCCAACATAAGACACAGTTTTAAGTTGCTTAGAGCTTTGTCAAACATAATTTGTTTATGTTGAAATTCGTCTCACCAAGTTTTTGCTCAAGGCCAAATTATCTTGGAAAGTTTAAATGAAAATAATCCAGTCATTTCCAAGAATGAGATTAAAAAACCTATGTGTATGTATATGTGTGTGAATACAGAAAGAGAGCAACAGAGCATTTACCTTAAAGTTCAACATTAATTCTGTTCAAAAATTCTGATGTCTTGGAGATAGGTGGTGTCTTGCTATTGGTATTTATTATCCTGCATTTTTCCTGGCTTGTACATGAAAAAAAAAGAAAAATAATGGCTAAGAAAATTTTTCAGATAGACTTATATTGATGCAGTATACCTTAGCCTGACTGGCACAAGGTGGCCAAAAAAATAACAAAAATTACATCCCTATTAGAGAATGTGTCTGCTTGCCAAATCATTGTCTGACCTCTGAAAGTCAGACAATATACCAAGCCATGAATCCTTTTTCAGTTTGAAAAGTATTCATAAGAAAAAAGTGAATCCATTTTTACTTTTTAGTCTGGGTGCCTCCTGAAATCTGCTTGGCTTGGAAGCAGGTTCTGATACTGATTTCTAGTTTTCTTGCAGAGTAGTCCTAGCAAAAGACCACAATATACCATGATGTAATCAGATCACGCAAAGCTTTTGAAAATGCTGTAGTGCTAGGTGTAACACACACACACAAAAAAGGAAGCAACTTTTTTATATAGCAAGAATTTAAGATGCTACTCATCTTAAATTAAGTGTGTTGAATCTGAGGAGAGATCACTCACTGAAAATACTTCAAAAAAAAAAAAAAAAGTAATAAATAATATGATTAGAATAAGAGATGGAGTGAAAGCAAAGTAGAAATGACTGGTTCACAGACCCAATAAGATAACACCCTGAAGTTATTGGCTACAGTGTATTTGCAGGAATGATTTTACTGTGTAAAGTTTTACAGTATAAAGTTTTCAATCCTGGCTGTGGTCAGGGTGTTTTAAAATGAATCCAGTAGTGGAATTTTCATAATACAATATCTCTGTTTCTCTGTGCCTCTGCTCTGCTCTTCATTTCAAGGGGTTTATAATCATCTGAGGGTAAAGGGAAAAAAATGTTAATGTAGAAAGAATATATTTACTTATACAAGTGTTTGGTTCTGGATTTTTTTGTCCATACTAAGAAAAAAAATAAAACTGAACTATTTGACAGTTTCTATTCATTGTACCCACAGAACCACAGGTTCAGTATTTTTTTATTCAGTATTTCAGTCATAGCTTTTTTTTTTTTTTTTGGTTATTATTATCTTTTAAATATGTGCTTCACTTCTTTGTCATCTGGCTCTGCCCCATGTTGGAATTGCTCTCTGCTGTTAATTAGAGGTGACTATGGTTTGATTAATCTCAAACATGTGTTATATATGCACAATATGGAAAACTGTATTCTATATTTTTCTACTTAAAACATGCTTGAATGTAATGGAAATAAGCCAAACATTTTTTAATGACTCAGGACCTAATCTTATCACAATGAACAATATGGATATGATCAAAATAAGACATTCTAATCCATCTGAAGTGTTAAAAGTTCACAGAAATATGCACTAATCATGTACAGTATTTCTCAATATAATACAAACAGGATTTCAAATACATCAATGCATACCATCTGAGCATCACTGCTATGTGTAAATCTTAAGTTCTCCATTTCTCTTTCCATTTCCACAAAGTTTTGTCTCAGTCTGACAATTTGCCTTTCCTGGTCCCACATTGTTGGCATTTTTCCCATTTCAGCTTTTTGAAGAGATTACTTACATTTCTCAGACCTAAGCAGCTAGCAGACAACAGCAACTAAAATATTTCCGTTCTATTTTATGTAGCTCTTGGTCTTGAAAGGTCTTTAAGAACTAGATAAAAAATGTAAGTGTGCAAATAAGATAATTTATTATGCCAGGATTATTCATTTGCTTAAATCAAATTTTGGAGTTAATTATTATACAAGTGATATAAAGAAAGTTCCTTACATAAGGAAAGTTATGCATATGATTCAATGTTTTCTGAGTTTAAAAGCATCTTTAAAAATCACTCCTAAAGAGAAAAGTAGTGAATACTTTATGTCACATTAATGTAAGTGCTTATGCACCTCCATGAAAATAAAAGTATTATGACTATTCACAAAAGTTCTGTAAGAACTTTCTGTAAGAACCTCAGACCATTCAAGACATTATTTTAAATAAGTTAAATCTAATAATTTTAATTAAAAAAAAAATAATTTCCTGAATGATTTTTTGATGTTGAACTTTTTTGTTATTATTATAATTATTATCATACAGCCTCCAATGGTAAATGAAATATAATTGTAATTAATTTTTCCTACAGCTGTATAAAAATCAATAAGTGTAAGCATCCCAAAAGAAAAGCTTGCAGTATGGCCCTCCAAGTTCCTAATGAATGCAAATAAGCTGACCTTTCTCTGACAACTAGGAATATTATTTTGCAATTTGCCATTGAAATTGCTGTAATCAGCAATTCATATTGCAAATATGGAACCAGTACTAGTTGTAAATAACTATTCATTATGGGAAGGGCTATCATAGAGCTACCACAGAGAACAAATTTTATGCTTTTGGGACTCAGTTCCTTAACATAGTTTGCTGAATAAGGCCTTCAAATAAAGCATGAACACTCTCTTTAAAAAGAAAACAATGTTTGAAATACTCTAGTTTTAATTCTTTTTGTTGTTGTTGTTATTATTGTTTGAAATACAAATATCTTGAAACGATGAGTTATTGCTTTCTGAAATTAACACTTTCCTCCCCACCTTTCCTTTAGAAGTGGATGTGAAATGGAAAGATTAAATTCAAAAACAAGCAAACAAACAAATAAAAAAAATAGGCTTTTGCATTTAAATGGGGCAAAATGTCCTTGAAAGTGCAATATTTCTCACAAAATTATATAATAAAACTGTGAAAAAATACAACATATATGAAACCATAAACTACTACAGTACTACTACATCTAGTATTTCTTTCTCATAAATACTTTTTAAAGTGCTGCAAAAATTAATGTAGAAGTGAAAACTATAGTGTTTTTTAAACATCTTATTTAAAAATAAATAAATAAATAAATGAAAAACCTGAAAAGGTTTAGTAGGAATTCAATTTTGGACCATTTGAAATAGATTCTTTCTAATGTTTTATACTTTCTATAAAACATTAAAAACATCTATGAAAATGTTATTTAAAACAAATTTGGAAGAATAATTCTTAAACAGGTTAATTGAAGCTGCACGTTGAACTCAGAAAAGCAACAGGATACAGGAAAAAAAAAAAAGAACGAAAGAGAGAAAGAGGGGAAGAGAAAGAGAGGAAGAGAGAATGCGGAAGAGAGAAAGAAAGAATACAATTCTCTGTTTTATCATTTCTAGTCAGCAAAATATCTTAAAATACATACGGCTGGAAAGTACTAGTATCAAATGAGTACCATTTTAATTAATATATTAAAAAGTCTTTTTTTTTTTTTTTTAAAGACAGAAGTTATTGAATTCTTCTAATTCCAGTAATATTATTAGTTATCTTTTTCTTATGTTCATGCTTTACAATAAGTAAATATCTAATTTAATAAGCTTTCAATGCTCAGGGATAATAGATCTAATATCACGTTTGTGTAATGTATGTGATATTTTAAAAGAACAGTCCTTTCTTGATGACATTTCCTCAAGATCTCTACTCTCATACTTGTAATTCTTTCATGTTCAGAATGAATCCCTGCTACATCTCACTCAATATTGATCTTCAAGGCATTTCTCCCAATCCTTTTCCCAGTGTGGTCACTGAACAGTATAAAGTTCAATAGGAAGATCAGCTGCTCATCCACTTTTTGCTAAAGCAATTTGTATTATGGATTTATTTTAGCAGTCTACAGTGGCAGTTGCTGTTTTTACTATTTAAATGCTTTGATTATCTGACCTTGCTTACTTTATCTTTTTAAGTGCTGTGCATGGGCTTTAAAGTTGATCAATAAATGGGGATTCCTCTACCACATTATGTTGAAATCAATCCTGATTTGTATTTCACTCTTATGAGTCCATCTGTCTTTCTTAATTTTATATTCTCTTTTCTTAAATAATTTTGCCTGCCACTGCTAATGCTTACTGTCATGTAGATTTCTGTTGCCATCAGTTTAGCTTTTCCCAGTAGTAACTATCCTGCCTGGGAAGACACAATGTATAGGATCATATTCTACACCAGGATGGTCATCTGATATATTATTGTTATTATTTCATTTATTTAATTAAGTATTTGTGTCAGAGGTACTCTGAAAGTCAATAAGCACAATTTTTCACTTACTTCAGGACTTCATTTTTGCAGTAATTTCATTTTTGCAGTAATTTCATTTTTTTAGTTTCTTAGCTATAACTTCATACTTCTATGTTTATGATTTTATATCTTCTGCATTTAAATCAAACTAAATAATAGAAGCTAATTAAAATTGGTCAGATTTTCTGTTCTCTCTGAGATAAACAACTAAAGCAATGTATCCACTTGGCCTTCAGTTATCCCTCAGTAAAACCTGGAATTCTACGGTTAAATTTGAGAAATAGAACTAGTCCTGAATTTGTGCAGTCTAAATAATTGCACTTCCTGGGGAACATTTTGCTATATAGAGATTTTTTTTTTAAATTACTATAAGTAAAAAATTTAAATATTTCAAATTTGTTTAACTTGCAAATTTAAAAATTTAATTTTCTTATTTAATAATGAAAATGTTTTCTGATAACTGTAAGAAGTCTTAACCTTGATATTTCAAAATAGAAAAGAAATAGGAAACTAAACATTAAATCAAGCAATGAAGTTACCATGCTATTCATGGAGTCTTGAACACTTAGAGGATTATCTACCTAGAACATAAAAAACTTACTCAATTACTACTTTAAGCTCATTTAAACATATCCACACATGTTTAGAAAAAAATAATATTATTTCACCCTTCTTTGAGTAAATCACATGCATGTGCACACACACACATAAATCACATTCATTTGAATTTCTGTTAAATTTATCTAAATTAACATAATCAGTCACTTCACCTACTTCCTATTATTATGATTCACTACCTAACATCTGTAATAAAGCATCACAACTACTAAATAAAATCATGAACAATAGTTATATTAAGACAGTTTTCATCTTCAATCTTGCAAACCTGTGAACAGACTTTGACATGTATATAAGGTAATTGGTTTCATGAAACTGTTGACATTCATAAATGCTTGAAAGACTGAGGCCTAGGAAGCCTTTAGGATGTAGGATGTGATGTTACTTTTCTCAATTTCCTAGATAATAAAGTCTTTCCTTGCATAAAAAGAATCTTACCTACTTTTTACAATTTTTCTAGTTCTTCATCTGACTGAGGCTGTTTCTGTTTCGACATTACTCCAGGTCTAATAGGCATTAGGGCCTTCAGTAGCTCCTGTTCTCCCTCTTTCTTTAATGCTGTTTTCTTAACTTAAAGTTGTTCACATTTTTTCTGAATTTTTAAGTGAAAATAGGAATTATTTCTTTCTGGTAAACAAGCTGAACCTTTAGTAATGGCTGGGAGCATTTCCACCTTAGTGGTGGCTCCATGAAGTGGAGCACAGTGGGATGTCTCTGATGAGAGGGGGAGGATAAAAGGAAACATGACCACAAATATCTTAAATATTTGTATACTTAGAATACATTAAAAATTAAATTTCAGAAAAAAATAAATAATGGCGTGACAGAGGTCTAAATCATACTAGCATCAGTTGCAACACATGTGAATATTCGGCCTATTTTGTGAAAGCTATTATTAAACTTAGTTTACAAACATGACCCAAGTGAAAGTAACCAAGTAAAGTATGAAAAACAGACAGGGATTTTTCCTACTAATTGTGTATGTGCATGAAAGAGTAATGTTTTAGGCATATAATTTAGAAAGCAAACCCATGCTGGGGAAAAAAATGCAACAGTTCTTTGCAAAATGGCATAATGCCACTTCTTTCTTTTCTGGAAATGAGTAACTTCAGAAATACAAAGTAACACTTTCTAAGATTCACCTACTTTAGACTTCAGTACATATACTTTTATTTTTTTAAATGATAAAAATTCAAATACTCCCCTTTTGGTATTCTTACAAGGAATTTTAGTAAATGCATGTTGTCACTCCTAAAAGTGAGTATTTTCTTATTCATAGTTCACTTCAGTTTTTCAGGGAACCATTTAATATTTTCTTTAAAAATTCCACTGACTACTATAATCACCTATATCATTATGGGACTAATTCCATTAAACACTTCTGGAATTTGGTGGTGTAAGGAACAAGGGTTGCTTTTGCAATGATCTTAGCCACTTAGAAAATAAAAATATATATAAATAAAAATAATAAAAAAGCAAAGGTGGATAAAAATTATTATAAGGTATTACACAATAGCATATAATCTATTGTGGATGAAAGGTTCAACTTATGTAATACTTACTAACATCACTTCTGAAGATTTTTCATTTTATTGTGACAGCAGAGGGAAAATTCTGAAGAATTCATTGCACCAAGTATTATGCATTTCTGCAGAGCACAGCTTAAAAGAGACAAGTCCATACTGTTTCCCTCAGGTGGGTAAATGTTAAGAGAGAAGAATTCAAGTTTCATGATGCAGCAGCACAAAGCTGGGAAGTGAAAATTATGTTGCAGCAGAGTCTTGAAAATATGACTGTAAAAGTTAATCAATAAAATGTCTATTCCTGTCTATTCACCAGAGGCCCCAGCTGCATAGCTTCACACAATCGATACTACAAATTATTACGATTTCCAGGTTCCCACTGGACATTCCGAACAAATCTTTCAAGTGTAACAGGCTTATATTGGAGGTGGGGGGGTGGGGCAGGTGTTACTTTAAGTTTATTTCTTCCAGAATCAGTATACAGTGAACAGATCTTGTGACTACTTAAAACATTTAGCTGTTTCCACCTGGAATGCATGCATTTTTGGCATCTTGTGAAGTTAGCAGGAAATATTTTTATTCTATTTTAAAACTAATTATTTTTATTTGTGTATCTAATGAAAATAATGCTCCTTTTATTATTTTTAAGCGCTCTTCAATCCCTTCTCTTTTTACCACTTCCAGGAGAAATAAGTTTTAATATATGATTTCATAATAAAGAAATAAAAACACGCAGAAATGGCAGAAATAGACTTTTCCTCTTAAAGGCCCCACAACAGCCATAACAGAATCTTAGTTCTCTGTGCAGTTTAAACCCATCAATTTATGCTGCACTGTATTTTTCGTTGTAAGGTCCTATGCTCTCACCTTGATACCAGATGCATTTGCCAGAATCACTAAGTAGGGCAGTAGGTAAAGTCCAGGACTGTATGACTCCGAAGAAGTCAGCACCAAAGGGATCCTGATTTACAACATGTGCTGTACCCTTCATAGTGACTGAACATAACCTTTATGACATTCCCTGTCCCAGAAGACCCAGGGGACAGAGATCCATTGTTCTTTCTGTCTCCCAAGGAACTGAGCACAGCAGATACTGACTGGCACAACATGTTTGTTTTCAGGTATACAGTAAAATGTTATTTTATAGGAAGACTTCAGCTTCTAAAATCTATATTTTATTTAGTTTTAAGAGTTTAGCTTTATTAGCTCAACTTAGTTAAAACTGTTGTTTTAAATCTACAGTGTTAGTTTTCTTAATTTGACAAATACTTCTCTATGATCCTGCAGTAATGTCATAGTACTCTTAACATTCAAGTATTACAAATTTAAAGTTAAAACTTAACCAATGTCAATAAAATATTTTAATAATCTATACAGTTATCAAAAAACTCCCATTGCTCAAAGTTCAGTTCCTGTACTAAAATAACAAACTTCTGAAGTTACTAAACTAATATATGAAATAAAATAGAAAAGGGTAGTTTAGTTAATATTTTTTTTGTTAATAGATTCATTCAAGTTTTGATTTTTTCACACAATGTATACTGTAAAAATGTAAAAACAAAAGTATCTCACAAAGTCTTCTAACATTTACCATTTGAATTTCTAGTTCAACAACAGAAAGACTCATTTCATTCAACTTTTGCAAGATTCCTTCTCCCTCAAATGTATTTCATCATACGATTGATCGGATACAGCTGGAATTTTCAATTCTCCCCTCCCTGCCCCCAACACCACCACCACCACTATCTCACAGTAAGTTACAACCAGTAGTCCTAGAAGTTTTTAACCTTTTTATTTTCAAATAAGTATCCACAGGAATTTGCATAACATGATATTTTGGCAACTGAGGAGTCGCTTGAAATGGTTAAGAAAACCTACTGTAGAAAAAGAGTCAAGCTAGGTTAGGAAAGCAAATCAGTGTCACTAGTCTCCCTAGAGAAGTAGTAGTAATGTCTTTAGAGATATAACTGGAGGTTGAAAACCACCAAGCTATTTTATTTAAAGAAATGAAGACACATTACTGAAGACAATGTTTTTGTTTTTGTTTTGTTTTGTTTTGTTTTTTTTTATGGACCTTTTCCCAGTCCTCTGCAAATAAAATTGATTTTAACCTTTTGACTACAGAAAGGGTGAAGCTTCAGTCTGAAAGTCATTTACACTGAGTGTAAAAATTACAACATTGTCATATTGTGATTTTAGACATATTATGTTTATTGCATCTAAACGTAGCAAACCAGAGGAGATTTGCTGAGGCAATCTTTGATGCTTGCCACAAATCTGAGATAAAATATTTAGCTTTGAGTGTTCAATGTACCACTGAATGAACAGACTTTTTCAGTCAAACTGTCTTGTATAAAGTATTCATCTGTGTTCTGTGATATTAAAAAACAGCTTGAGATTTTGTTTATAGATTTAACATTTTTTTAATATGACATTTGTAAGGATAGAGTAACAGTTTGCATACAATAAGGCAAAAATCAACAGAAGTGAATCATTTTTACCATACTCTAAATCATTGAATAATTAATCAGTTTGTGGCTCAATACAAAAATATATTTAAAATCATGATAATTTATAACTAAGAGTTATTGAAGATTAGTACTTTTTAATTAAATCTTGAGAGTTAACATTTAAGTTTATAGATATTAAATTATTCTGAGAAGAACAGAGGTATTTTTTTCAATGTAAACTTTTCTAAAGTACAGTATGTATTTTATTTATTTATTTATTTTAATTTTTTAGCAACCTCATATGTATGTACCTTGATGTTACCAAATTTCCTTTAATTTGACACTGTCTTGCTTAGAGACAGCTTCATTTAAAAATATATAAGGACAGTAAGGCCCACAAGTAAACTTTGCTCTCTAAAAAGAGGAAGATGAGAATACAATCAATATATAGGTAATAATTATACATATTATTTTGCTTCAACACTACAGAATCTTTTTCATTTCAAAATTTAAAAAGACTACTAACAACAATATTTTTAAATTCAATTTTTAAGTACACAATATATTTTAAAACATATTTTAACCATTTAGATTTAAAATTTAATTCAATAGTTATAGAAAATATTTATATTACATCTTACCTGAAAAAGTGTTTAACACAGTATACTATTAAAAGGATTTACTGTTTACTTTATGTCTTCTGCTTATCAAATACTGAAAAAGCAATAACTCACTTGTAATCACTAATTTCTTCTTCAGATGTTATAATATGTTCTCTCAGGGTCTTCAGCTCTGTCTGTGATTTTCTACTGTTCTGTTCTTGGTGAACTGTTTCTGCTATTTGCTCACTTAGCTGCTCTTGAGTTGCTTTCAAGCTGGATTCCATTAGAAGAAGTTTTTCATCTTGACTGGCAAGTTCTTGGGCTGAAAGATATATATGAAAAAAAAAAAAAAGCATTACATTTTAAACCCAAGCCAAGCGATATCTTTGTTTTAAATGTAATGCAGTGCAACAGTCTGTGAAAGCTGGACAAATATTGTTTGCAGGAGAAGAGCATCATTCTGTTCCCAAATCTTGAGAGGAATATATGCTACAAATATATTAAAACCTGGTTTAAAACTCTTTCCTTATATTTCAGTAAAGTTAAATAAAGAAACTTGGATTCAGTATTCTGCAAAACATTTAAACTGCTACCAAATATTACTGTATATACAGACATTCAGTATTTAGTTCATTCTAAAGCAAATAGCTATTGTTTTCATATAATGTAAATTATTCTGGAATTTAAAATCTCAGTTTTGAGACGATAGCAGTTGTTCTCCTGTTTCATAATCATAATGTATACTATTTAAGTTCAAAGTCTTCAATTTCATTATGGTACTTTTCTTTGTGTGTGTGTGTATTTTATTATTTTTATTTTTTTTTATTATTATTTTTTTGAATTACAGATTACATACATAGTAAAAACCCATTCGTTTCCAAGGTCATCCAATAGATGGCAATCTTTCCTTAGACCAAAAGAAACCAGATAGCTGTACGCTGCCAGCTCTCTCAGAAAAATAAGTGATTTAAGACAAAGACATTTTTCCTTTGTTCTTTGTTGACCATTTTCCTAAAACATATATGTACATAGGTTTTAATTTAAATATTTGACCCTTATTATATGCACGTATGAATTTGTGGGGAGGTATGGGTGTATGTGTACACACATATTTGTTTTTGTTCTGTAAATATACAGCTTCAGGTACATTCACACATTTAGGTACCAGTTTTAATATTAGATATACTGGAGTTGAACTGATCATTAAACAAGTACAACAGACATGTTATAGGAAGCATTCACATCAGTAGGTAATAAAATTATTTTGAAATTTGACAAGAGAGAATTAAAAAAAAAAAAAAATGAAGAAGCTTTTAGTGATCGCAATGCAGTAAGTACCATACAAGTGGAGTTCACATGATCATAAATAAATTAAAAAAAAAAAAAGCTTGGTTTTAATGTGTTGTAATATAATATTAAAGAGTGATAAGTACACTAGGCTTCAATGAAGTCAAGAAAAACAATGTTTTCTGGGCTTAGATGTATAGAATACTTTAAAGAATAACATTTGTTTTCTGTTTAAATGATTTTGCATTTATTGTCTTTAATGTCCAACAATATTCGCCTTGTGCACAAGAACAGCTATCATATCTATCTTTACAAACCTAGATCATCCAGAACAATTTATTTTTCTCTCTATATATTAAAAAAAAAAAAGCTTTGTTCTCTATGACCATAACAAAACCGCAATTCTTACAAAACAAGACAATAGTAACCATTTCTGTAAGCTAAAAAAAAAAAAAAAAAAAGTACTGTTTACAAATTATCTAAATTTGTGCCCAAGGAAAGTACACAACTGAGAAGAACAGCTAATTGTTTAACAAGTGACACATATGAGCCACAGCTCATCTTTACTGAATTTCAAGCACATCTGAATGTCTGTTAACTAATGAGTTAAATGTTTAGTAATGCCAACAAATGCTGAAATAACAATGTAGTCTAATAGAAAAACTTATTACAAGTTTTTGTTCATATATAAAAATGAGTTTTTTAAGCAATAATAGTTTTGGTGTAAATAAGCCTAAACTACCATAATTCAAAAAGAAATATAATATAAAACAAAACTGGGGCTTTTTGGACTCATTTCTGTCATACATTTGTATGCAAATTTCCTGAGGTAGATGGTCTCACTGAAAAAACATGACTCCTTATTTGAGTACAGTTAATTATCTGTGGGCTCCTAGTATTCAATCTGAGTTTGAAATCAAAAGAATGGTAAATATTTTACATGTAATACCTACCTTTTCCCTTTAAAGTTTTTCAGCTGTTGATTTATTTATGTAAAAGATAATCCTTTGTATGAAATGTATTCAAATTTCAGAACTTATTAAGTCACTGTCAAATTTATCTGAAATAACATTCTCAGTATTATCCATAAATAGATACTTAAAAATGTTTTTAAAGTTCTTAGAATTCATTTAGAGGTGTTGTCTGTTTTCTGGAGACCGAAGTACATTCTAAATCTATTTTATTTATACTGGTTTTGATTCGCAAATGGATCCAACAATGTATATTAGTATGTGCAATTAGTATATCAATTTAAACGTGCAAAAAGTCACTTAGTCACTGTTTTTAATAGCCTGTTTTAATTCACAGTGTCCTGGTAAAAAAGGGTTAAATTATTTTAAGTTTACCTATGCCTTGGACTTGAGCCTTGGTTGATCCCAAGCCAGAGGCGCTAGCAGCTGCATGCTTTATTTACAATCCCTTTGTCAGACTTACAACTGCCCCAGGCTATAACATAGTGTACCTAATGTTCAAACTGGCAGGTAATCTTATGTCAAACATACTTCTTTGATTTAAAGTGATCAATAGATTCTTGTAAAGAGGTAATTTCTCTGATGTTTCCACCTTGCCTTTCTTACAGGTGATTCACACAAAAGCCTGCTTATATGATGTACGAACAATAAACAGAAAGCTATAATCATGTTTTTTCAGATGTTTCCGGTGCACAACGATTTTGGATCAATACCCTGTGTAATACAATTATCTGCAATGATCTGGTTGTATTGAAAAAGAATTTGCAGCAGACCTCTAGGGGGTTTTATCCAGAAACACGTATCTGGCAATGTTGTGAATAGTGGAAGAGAAAATTAAGGGGTTGACACAGGCTGTCTATTATGTTCCAAATGACTTCATTAATAATTTATTTGGTAAAAGTAGTATATTTCAAACTCTACTATACCATGACTTCAAAATATTAATATAGCGATTTCCTCATTGCATTTGCTTATTTTGAAAACCAGTTCTAACACAGATGTTAAGTGTAAAAACCAAAATTACCAATGAAAAAATGATTTAAAGCATTTTTTTCCATAATCAAATGATTGCTTGTTTTTCTTGCATCTTATTTTGCTTTTGTGGATATTATTCTCTCTCAAAAAAAAAAAATATATATATAATATTCATTAGTGTGTTACTGCTAAAGCTGTTACCTTCTCTACAGTGGGGATTAATCATATCAGTTTAAAAAGTCACCTAAATATTAGCAATTACATCAAATTTGTTAAGTTCAAATCATACCTTGTATTGCCAGTGAATGAGCAGGTGTTTTGAGACAGAAATAGTTGTTTTACCAAATTACTACAAAGATAAGAGAACAGAAATAGAAATAAAAGAAATCAGTTGTGTTTATTTAGTTTTGATGAAGACACAGTCTATAGCTGTAAATTTACCCTAAAGCAGTACAGGGAACCCTTTATAGTCATTTGATTACAACAATCATACGTCCATGTGATTGAAAATTCTGTTCCATTAGACTGTGCCAAATTCACATTTCTGTAATATTACTATTTTTGTACATTATTACCTGTCTTTCTGCACTGCTTATGCACACCCTGCAGTTCCCGATTTAGCTGCTGAATCTCAGTTCTCAGTATGGCGGTCTCTGTTTCCGTCTGATTCCTTTCTTTCTGTGTGTCCTGGATACTGGCTTTCAGTTTCTTGACCACACTGTCAAGGTGCTCCACCTCAGCCACTTTTGCTTTGATACCTTTCCTTGCCTGCAGGAAATCACCTTCCGACTTTCTCAGAAGGTCATCTCTTTTGCGTATTGCCTGTGAAGACAAAAAGCATTCCAATAGTGCCTTTTATGATGTACTTTTTATACTGCATCCTGCTATTTTGAGCTATGGGGTATGTGAGATTATACAGCACCTCATTAGCAACTGGGTCAAGTACCCACATCTCCTCTAGGATCAAAAAGTTACAAGGACTTTAATTTAGAAAAGTCTGTTGAAGAAAATATTCAGTATTACAATAAATACATCATTAATCAATACTTATAAGTTCAAAGGCAAGAAGAAATATCCCATGTAATTATGAGAGAAAAGTGGGAAATATGGTTTGATCTAAATGAATGATTTTCCTTAAAAAAAAAAAAAAAAAAAAAAAAAAAAAAAAAAAAGTTTGATGAATAAAATAATTATAATAATATTTATTTATTTTTTTTAAAGTAGGGGGGTATTTAACCTCTTGGTGTTAACCTCTTGGTGACAACTGCTACAGAACTTTGGCACTCAGGAAAATGCAGCAGGTTAATATGACCATAAGGATATCCAAAAAAACATAGGAAAAAAAAAAAAGACTACATTATAGTTTTCCCCCCTCACCTCTTCTCTATGTAAAAGAACAATATATAGACTCTATTTTATTGAAGACTCTCTATATAGAGATATACAGACTCTATTTTATATATGGAGTCTATATATAATACATAGACTCTATTTTACTGAAGATGTTACATACAACTTACTCTGTATTTAGAAGAGCCCTTTCCCTTAAAATACTATGCTACAGTTTTAATTTTTATATACACAGTACTTAACCATGTCTTGCAAATTTATAGATATGTTTCATATCAATCGCTATTGAGTAAATTCATGAGTAACTGTGCTTTATTGGCTTGATGCCACACCTTGATTCTCTATCATGCTCCATCATGCTTCTTTTAATCTGAATATTTAGTACTCTTTCATGTCTTAATTACAGCAAATTGCACACAGTTGGCACCATTTCTTGAAATTAATCCCAGAGTACTTTGTTTCTGTCAAGCACAGTCAAAGCCTTAGAGAATAATAGTAAATGTTATTGCAGATCTAAATTTAAATGACTGTCTATGTATTTAACTTAAGCCTTTAATTATTCGTGCTGTACTGTTTTTGGTTCAAATGTTAAACATTCTTTACTGAGAATGTAAAATTGTTTCAGACAGCTTGAAACCTGCAATGTTAACATGACAACAATTATTTGTATTAACATATTTTTTCAGGTGTGTAAAACTTAATAGACAGCATATAATATCCTGCTACGCTAATATGTTTCAATTTCATTCTGTTTATTCAGTAAATAACAAAAAGGTTCTAATTACAAGAATGAGATTGTTGGAGGGGTAATTCCCTCTGTTTTTTGTTTTGTTTTTTTTGTTTGTTTTTTTTTTCTTAGAAAAAAATAAGTTCTAGAATTTAAACAATCAACACATTTTCTTCATTGTCTGATTTTTAAGCTGTCTGTACACAGTTTAACGTATCTTGTACAACGTTCTGTAACCCAAACAGAAAATGGGGATTTCTGTTTTTTCTTTCTATTTTTTTATTTTCATTACACTAATAAAAAATAATAATAGAGAAACAGTCTCTTAAACATTTGCAATGTTTAATTGTAATGTCTAATTGCAATGATGTATTTGACAAAGTTCCCAAACAAGGATAAATTATTTTTGGTCATTGTGTAGTTCAGTAATGTGGACATTATACAATCAATAAAAAATAATAATAATAATAATAAAAACAAACAAACAAACAACAACATTTTAACTTTATGAATATTTTTTGTGCAGGAACACTCACAGAGCAAGGTAAAAAGAGTAAATAAACCCCCTTAGCCTATGCACCATTTATCCCAAGAAAAAGTTCAAAAAGATAGATTTCAGATATTGAAAATGAGTATAAATGAGATTTGCAGTTAAAACTAGCAAACATAAAACTACCTCCAAACATAACAGAAGTCATATTACTGTGACCATTTTATTTTTATCAGCATGCATTTTGACCTCATTGCTATCTCAAAAAGTATTTTTTTCTCTAGAATTCATTAGAAATATGTATGAAGTAGTGCATTCCAAGCTCCTGCACTGCACTGGAGCAAATCACATTTGCAATGTGATTTTTAAAGAGACTGCTGTTTTGTTCATTCTCATAACAAAAACAGATTCAATCTTGTTGACTATAAAGTTTAGTGGCATCTGTAAGGTCTCTCAAGCTGTTATCTGCTGTTCTAGCTGAGCAAGTTCCACTTTGTGTTTCTGCTGGGAAGCTATTACACCCAGGAGCAGTGACTTCAAGGTCTCCTTTGGAATTTTAGTTTCAAGAACAGATTTTTGTTCTGTCCACCAAATATATTAGCAATTTTTTTTTCTTTTTTCTTGTATGATCTGCTCAAATTCTTTGACTTTGGAGGATTTGTCACTGTATCGATTTTTCAACATCAGAAGCAAGTTTTAAATTAGAAATTATTGTGCATAAAGCAGATGTCCTGATATCTATCATTTAAGAAACATAAATGATACCTTCATTTACAGATTTCAAATGTGGAATGTGTCATTACTTGTGAATTATTAGATGTGACTATTTTCAATGAACAGAAATATTTGAAAATATTTATTAAATTTATATATAAGAGAAAATTCTCATTTGTAATTCTACAGAGTAGTATCCTCCTTACCTGCAAAGACACAATTAGATAATAGTACTATCATTCTTATCCCAAAAAGTCAATTTAACTAGTTGATTTAATTTATTTAAAAAATAGCAAAAACTTAATGTGATATTTCCCATATTTTATTGGTATCATGTTAAATCAGATCAAAGTTGAAATAT
Source organism: Anas acuta (assembly GCF_963932015.1). Classification (NCBI taxonomy): domain Eukaryota; kingdom Metazoa; phylum Chordata; class Aves; order Anseriformes; family Anatidae; genus Anas; species Anas acuta. Next base: position 127,470,409 of record NC_088980.1, on the reverse strand, counting down.
GACACCCACTTTTTTTTTTTTTTCCAGAAATCTTTATAAAGTACATAAAATTTTCTGATATGTATGGCAGATAAGATAAAACCAGTGATGAGAAATGGAAAAAAAAAAAATCACAATACAGGCTCTAGATTTTTGTTTAAAAAAAAAAAAAAAGAAGAAGGACATCTTTGTCTTTCTACTTCAGAATTTTTTAGACAGATTGTAGTAGCCTTTTGGAATTTCTATTTTTTTTATGTTTTTTAAGATCCTTCTGTGATAAAGACAGGTCTTCTGTCAGCTGATTGATCATGTTTTCAAACACCCATTTTTATCTTTGCTTATTCTAATGTAGTTATTTGTGACTTCAGTTATAAGGACGTCAACGTTGTTCACTTTTAGTGGTTTAATAGTCAGCTATATGTCCAATCAACTACATGTATTAGCACAAAATATGAAAGGTACTTAAGCAAGAGAGAATAAAGTCTCTAAATAAGAATATATATAACATATATATATATATATAACAGTTCCAGGGATTTTTTGTCCTTGCTCCTAATTAAACTCTTAAGTCACTATGAATATAAATAAGATGTGAAGTGTCCCAGCTGTAGGGCTCCTTAGGTATGAAATTATTTTCATTTCAATAACATTCAGTGATTAAATATTTAGAAGCAGTGGTTTTATTTATTCTTCTTACAGTTTTTAATATTAATATTATTTTCCTTAAAATGTGTTCTGTTTCATTATACTTTAAATATAAAAGGGAAAATATTAACAAATAAGTACACCTTCTAGTGCTGTTAAAATATTTGAATTTTCATAACTTCGTAGTTAAAGCTGAGTTCCAGCCCCCAAAAGGAAAGGCAACAAACCATTGAATTAGGTATTCTACATGGTTAATTTGTTGCAATTTAAAGAAGAAAACAAGCTTAAAGACCATTGGGAATTGATCTTAGGATGTTTCCCTAAATTTAGTAATTGATCTTTTGGTGAAAAGATGGATATTTTTCCTGTAGGAGATCTATTCAAATCTTCTATTCTAACCATTAAACAACATCACAGATTTTCTAACAATTCAGAGTACCAATTTTATGACAACCTCCTCGGAAAAATATCTAGATTCTCATAAAGATTCTTCACATGCACTCTTTGCCACACCCCTCCTTTTTTTTTTTTTTTTTTTTTTAAAAAAAAAAAAAAAGTTATTTGATCATAACTTTGAGATTTCATTTCTCTGGCTTCTTTTGAAATAGAACTCACAGAATTCCCTTTGTTCAAAGAACACTGACAGCTATGAGACAGAGTTAAAAAAAAAAAAAATTGGAGACTAATGCCTATTTATTGTTTATTCTTCAGAAGTAAAAACTTTTTCAGATCTGAGTATGGGTAGTTAGGGTCCGGCGGCCGGAAGATGTCACGCTGTACGGAAAGGTGGAGCCCCTCCCTTGATGGGCAGTAGCACATGGTCTGACGTAAGCAAGCGGAAGTGTGGGCCTCGGCTATATAACACCATGTGACTCGACAATAAACACCATTTGCCATCCACCACATTGGTGTCTGTGAGCCGATGGACCGAGCGGCCTAGGGTTGGTCGCCGTGCCATTCCTGAACCGGGTCGCCACTGCCCCCTGAAGGCAACATCTGAGACAGCATGTGGTACTCATTTACCCCTAAAGGTGATCTTAACTTGCTTTAAATAATCTAAAAAAAAAAAAAAAACAGTACTCATCGGTATTTTAAAAATGACCAATTATGTTTAATAATAATAAAATATGAGTATTCATACTCAAATTCACAAACTTTTATTTTTACTTTTATTTTAGAATAGCAATTTTACCTGTTCTACTGTGGTGGAAGAAAGAATTTCATAAACTAACATTTCTGTTCTAAATCTTCTTTACTACCTGATGTTTATTATTGAGAAATCCATTTACTTTAAAACTATGCACTCCAGATGCATATAGAATCTACTACCTATTATGTCCCTGGTAGTATAGTCCAGTATTCAGTAACAAAAACCGTTAGAATAAAATACCTTATTTCTGTTATGATTTTTTCTAGCTTTCTCTCTTAACCTCATTGAAATACATTTTCATCTTGTAGATCAAGAGGACTTCTGTTATCATTAATTTTCTACTTCTGTAGTTCATAAAATCATAGAATGACTTGCGTTGGAAGGGACCTTAAAGATCACCAAATTCCAGCCTCCCTTCCACAGACAGGGATTCCACCCACTAGATTAGGCTGGCCAAGGCTCATCCAACCTCTTCTTGAAAACCTCCAGGGATGGGGATGCATCTACAACTTCTCTTGGCAGCCTGTTCCAGTGCCTCACTACCCTTACAGCAAAGAATTTCCTCCTAATGTCTAGTATAAATATATCCTCTTTTAGTTCGAGACCATTTCCCTTTGTCTAATTATATCTATTATATAATATCTATAATATAGATATATATATAATAATAGGTATAGATAATCTATATTATATATATCTATTATATCTATTATATATATATTATTATATCTACCCAAGTAAATAGTCCTACTACATTATTTTCATAAGACCCGTTTAAGTATTGAAAGGTCACAATGAGGTCTCCCTGGAGCCTTCCTGTCCCCAGGCTGAACATGCTCATCTCTCTCAGCCTTTCTTCATAGGAGAGGTGTTTCAGCCCTCTGATCATCTTTGTTGCCCTCCTCTGCACTCATTCTAACAGGTCCATATCTTTCTTGTGCTGGGGGCCCCAAACCTGACGAAGTACTTCAGGTGAAACCTCATGAGGGCAGAGAAAAGGTGGAAAATCACCTTACTAAACCTGCTGGTCACACCTCATTTGATGTAGTTGGCCTTCTGGAATGCAAACATGCACTGCTGGCCCATGTCAAGCCTTTTGGCTACCAGAACCCCCCAGGTCTCTCTCCGCAGGGCTGCTCTCAATGAGTTCTTCTCCCTATCTGTTCTCCTGTCTGGGATTGCACCAATCCAGGTGCAGCACCTTGCACTTTGACTTTTTTGAACTTCATGATGTTCACATGGGCTCACTTCTCCAGCCTGTCCAGGTCCCTTTGAATGACATCTCTTCCTTCTTTGGTATCAGCTGCACCACTCAGCTTGGTGTCATCTGCAAACTTGTTGAGGATGCACACAAGCCCATCGTCTATGTCATTGATGAAGATACAGGAAAGGACCGGTTCCAGTTCAGATCTCTGAGGGACACCACTCATCACTGACCTCTACCTGGACATAGAACCATTGACCACCACTCTCTGGGAGCAGCCACTGAGCCAATTTCTTATCCACCAGATGTCCCACCCTTCCAATCCATATTTTTCCAATTTAGAGATTAGGATGTCACATGGGACTGTGTCAAAGGCCTTACAGAATTCCTAGGAGATGACATTAGTCGACTGATGCAGTTATTCCATCATAGAAGCCCACCAGGTTGGTCAGGCACGATTTGCCCTTGGTGAAGCCATGCTGGCTTTCACAGATCACCTCCTTCTCCTGCATGTGCCTTAGCATGGCCTCCAGGAGGATCTGTCCCATGATCTTGCCAGGCACAGAGGTGAGGCTCCCCAGTCTGTAGTTCCTCAGGTTCCCCTTTCAACCCTTTTTAAAAATGTGAGGCATGTTTCCATTTTTCCTATCACCTGACTGCCACGATTTTTCAAATATGATGGAGAGTGGCTTGGCTACATCAGCCAGTTCCCTCAAGACCTTGGGATGCATGACATCAGGGCCCATAGACTTGTAGTTGTTAAGTTGCGTCAGGAGGTCCTCTCTTACAATGGGAGGGACTCTGCTCCCCCAGCCTTGCCTAGGGATTCAGGGAAGCTTGACCACCATTGAAGACCAAGGCAAACAAGTTGTTATGTACCTCTGCCTTCTCCACATTTGTTGTTACCAGTTCTCCATCTGGTCATTTGTCCAGGACAAATGCTGACTATCTTAGTCATTCTTTTGTGGATAATGTACCTGTAGATCTCCTTCTTGTTATTCTTTGCATCCCTCACCAAGTTTAGTTCTGTCAGTGCCTTGGCTTTCCCGATCCCATCCTAGCACATCCAGACAGCATTCCTGTACTTTTCCTAGGGCACATGGCCCTGTTTCCCCTGTCTTTACATTTTTTTCTTTTGACTAAGTTTGAGCAGCAGGTCCTTATTCAACTATGCCAGTTTCCTACCTTCCCTGCTTGATTTATTCCATATGGGAATAGAGAGTTCTTCTGCTCTTAGGAAAATATTCTTAGAGTTGCCAGCTCTGATAAGAGTCTTTGTCCCTAAGGACTGTGTCCCATCGGATCTCATCCACAAATTCTTTGAACATCTGGAAGCTGACTCTTCTGATGTTCAGGGTCCCAACTTTGCTCTTAGACAGGCCTGAACTGACTATCCTGAACTGACTGGGTAATGTCTTTCTTTTAATCAGAATGCATGTGGTATTCCTGGATGAAAACAGACTTTTTCACTGAAAAATATAATTCCTTGCTGAAATCTGTATACATTGTCAATATATGTCACTATAATTGATAAAAATTAAAGATTTACTAAGTCTGAGTGTTGCTGGCTAATAGAAGCCCTCATCTAGTCTTACTCTTAATTGTGATATTGATGAACTTGCAGATTGCAATGTTTTGTAACTCTTTATTAACTCCTCGTTAACCTCCTCTGTATTTGAAGAAACAGAAAATCTTGGGATCAGTGAGCTGTACCATGAGCAGACCATGTGAGCCAAGGTCTGGCTGTGCAGGTACTACCATACCTCAAAGTGATGATTTGAAGCCAAGTATGTGAAGCATTTCATCAGTGTTTCTAGCTCTAAATTTTAAGTTCAGGTCTCTTCTCAGATAGATGCCTCTGAAATGTGGGTGACTCACATTGCTAAAAAAAACTGAGATTCAGCAAGTCTAAGTGCTGCACCAGTGCCAGGTCAGTCCCATACATGAGTACAAACTGGATGGAGAACTCATTGAAGGCAGCCCTGCAGAGAAGAACTTGGGGGGTTTGTTGGACAAAAATTTTGACATGAGTTTACAAACAAAACATTACAATCTGCAAGTTCAGCCCCAGACCTAGATGCAATACTCCAAGTGGGGCCTCAACAAGGGCAGGGTAGAATCACCTCCCTCAACCTGCTGGGTACTCCTCTCTTGATGTATTGAATGTTTTTGATGCAAGGATGCAGTTGGCCTCCTGGGTTTGCACATGTGGGTTGTTGGCTCATGTAAAAGAGCTGTGGATGTTCAGCCTGAAGAAGCATAGGCTCTGGGGGGACCTCATTGCAACCTTTCAGTGCTTAAAGGGGGCTAATGAAAAAAGATGGAGAGCAACATTTTGCTCAAGCAGATAATGACAGCACAAGGAAGAATGGTTTTAAACTAAAAGAAGGGAGATTTAGATTAGAGGTTAGGAAATTCACTCAGAGGGTGGTGAGGCACTGGAACAGGTTGCCCAGAGACGTTGTGGGTGCCCCATCCCTGGAAGTCTTCAAGACAAGGCTGGATGAGACTCTGAGCAATCTGGTGTAGTGGGAGGTGTCCTTGCACATTGCTGGGAGGGGGAGCAGGGAGAGGGTGTGGACAGAGCTAGATAATCTTTGAAGTTTCTTCCAACCTAAGCCATTGATTCTATGATACCTGTCCTCTCAATACAGTTCCATCAGACACACTGAGAAAATAAAAGCAGAATTCTTAAGAATTCTTCAAAAGCCTGTAGTACTAAATTAGCCCAAACATTGAGACTTTATTTCTATTAAAATCAATGGTTCTATGAGACACTTTGCCTAATGTGGTCTTTCCACTTATGAATAAAAGAGTCTTCATGGCCTGAAAAGTATTGCCCGTGCTGTCTCTTACTCAAAGCCCTTTTTATTTATGGTGATATTCCCTACCAAACTGCAAGGAGATTTTTCTGAAATAGATATTTTTGTCTGCTTGCTTTTTTTTTTTTTACATAGGTGTTTCCTTCATGCTTACCTGAGGAAAAAAGATCATTGTCCCATATGGATGGACAAGCAGTTGGAACACAATTAGAGCTGATGGTCCCTAAATGTATTTCTGATAGCTTTTCACTGGTGATCTGACAGGGTATCAGATGTTTGACAAGACGTCAAGCATTCTTCCTGGCTCTTATCTGGAGGGTATTACAGTAAACTTGATTTTGACACAAAACACAAAAAGAATTTTGGTTCATATATGGACATACTGCTATTTCTGTGGTGATGTTATGAGCGAGCCTGGGAAGATCATCCAGATGAAAAATCCTACTGCATTTTTTTTTCTCGTTTTTTAATCCTGAGATATCTACAAGTAAACACCATTCGGTTCACTATTCTCACATGTGGTCGCAGAAGTGGAAGTGTCTGAACAGCACATGAAAGAAGCTTAAGGAAAAAAAATATGCCAAAGAGAAAAAGGTAAGTTTGCCTAAGAATGAACTAAATGTAGGCACCTCTGTACTTGGAGAGCCACAGCCCCACTAAGTTTCTTTCCAGAGAAAAAACAAGAATGTGTTAATATCTGCAACCGTCTGCATCACAACAGAACCCCATGCAGCACTACATGCTTGGGGCAGAGTGGCTGGAAAGGTGTGCAAAGGAAAAGGATCTGGGGGTGCTGACTGATGTTTACATGAACATGAGTCGGCAGTGTGCTCAGGTGGCCAAAAAGGCCAACGGCATCCTGGCTTGTATCAGGAACAGTGTAGCCAGCAGGACCAGGGAGGTGATTGTTCCCTTGTACTCAGCTCTGGTGAGGTCACACCTTGAGTACTGTGTTCAGTTTGGGGCCCCTCAGTACAAGAAAGATATCAAGGCCTTGGAACATGTCCAGAGAAGAGCTGTGAAGCTGGTGAAGGGCTTGGACCACAAGTCCTATGAGGGAAGTGTGGTTGTTTAGTCTGGAGAACTCAGGGGAGACTTTACTGCTCCCTACAACTACCTGAAAGGAAGCTGTGGGAAGCTTGGGGATGACCTCTTCTTGGAGATAACTAGTGATAGGATTAGAGGGAATGGTCTCAAATTGTGCCAGGGGAGGTATAGGTTTGAAATTAGGAGACGTTTCTTTTCAGAAAGAATAGTCAGGCATTGGAACTGGTTTCCCAGGGATGTGGTGGAGTCACTGTCCCTGGGGGTGTTTAAGGTCCATGGTGCTTAGGGTTTAGTGGGTGATATTGGTGATAGGGTGATGGTTGGACCAGATGATCTTGGAGGTCTTTTCCAACTTTAGTGATTCTATGATTGTAATTGATATACCATAACTGATTGCAAGTACCAGTTTTGCTTGCTCCAGATGGAGGTACCGTACATTTGTTTCAATCATCTTTACTGTTGTTAAACATTTTGATTGTCAGTTTCCACAATTTTGAAATTCAGTAACATTTTTGGTTTTGTGTTAAAAAATGTATACGCCTACATGTTTTCATATGATACTTTCACAGTAGTATTTAAATGCTACAATATATAAATATATTTATATGTTGGTACTAATATAAATGTACATATAAAATAAATATTTTAAAAATTCAGTCAAATTTAAATAGTAAAAGCATACTTATTTAATTTTCCAGCTCTGAGAAACTCTACCATTTTTAGGTCTGTAAATATTACTGAATAACCTAATATTTCTTAAATACACTGAAATTCTCACATTCTAGTCTTTGGCATATAAATAAATAAAGAGATGGATGTCAAGTTAAAAAAAAAAAAATGTACCCACTCTCAACAACATTAAGATTAATTCAAGGGGTACTGTGACTGCCACAAGCACACAGGGGTGAATATTTACAGATACTGAACTTAAAAATGATTGTCATAGACCAGTCAGCTCCCTTTAACAGAGTCAGAGTCAAGTCTAAAAAAAGGAATACATAAATCTGGCAACAGAAATTACTGAAATCTTCATAGATATCTCCTGTCTGAGATGTTGACATTCGGTAGTAAGCTAAGAAATTATGATGAAACATAAAGTGTTATCTTGAAGTGTATTCAAGAATATGACTTTTAATCTGGAAGTACCAGTCTATTCATGATGAGCTAGGGTTATGGTTAAGATTACACTGATACCTTTTACTTCATTTAAGCAACTCAACAATTAAGTATCTAATACTTAATGAATGAAATTCTCAGCTGGAGAACCTGGTGAACACATAGTTCTTTTCCCTGAAATTCTTTGGGAGGTTTCCAAGTTCCTGTGAAGATTCCTCAAGCTGTCTATGCCTCTGTAGATAAAAACACTCCTTTCTGATTCTGATTCTTTTGATAGTGTTGGTTTTCAAAAAAAAAAAAAAAAAAAAAAAAGTATTATGGAAAAGAATTTTTAAGAAAATCATACAAATTTTGGTTTGATCAAGTAAAACTTGAAAGAGAGATCAACAGCAGTAAAATTTTCTTCTCCCAAAGGTATGAAGTGCTTCATTCATTCTAGAAAATACACAAAGAGTTTAGCAGTGAAGCAAAACACCTCTTAAAGGTTTAAAGGCTTAAAGGGCTTGAAAGAGGAACTAAATCTTGGTGACATCGAAAAGTTCTATATTCTGGTACCATTTCCTCACGTAATAGAAATAATAAAATGCACAATACTCACAAAAGAATGTTCACAAAAGTCAAGAGACCTGTTTCATTTTGACAAATTAATGTGGAATGTCAACAGTGGGATTACTTCAAGTTCTCTCAACATCTAATTATCAAATACTGAAATAAAATTAAATAAAAATAAATAAAGGTAGCAAGAAACTTCTGGAAAGCACTTCTATCTAATAATGGTAAGACTGTAGAACTAGTCCTCCCGATTTTGAGAAGTTTTGAGTAGTCTGTTATAGTGCTAACATCTACACTGAGTGCTAAAAAGCATTAGAGAGCTTTTTAAGGTATGGTTTTAAATGCAAATCCTACCCATAACTAACTCAATACTTGCACAAACTTTATAAGACTTTTTTTTATAGGACTTTTTTTTTTTTTTTTAACTGCACAAGACTCTATATTGGGTCTATACTGGGCTCCCTCACTCTATGCCCTTGCATTCTATGGAAAACAAGTATGGCACAAGATAGGACATTATGTTCATACCAAGAACATGGTCTAACTTCTAGGGAAATAAGAATCTGAGATTTACTCAGATTTACTCAGGTGAAAATCAGTTTAGAAAATCTCATTATTTAATCATGTTAACTAAGAAGGTACAATATATGTAGTCAGTATTCACATACAGATATACACATCCAACTTACTAACAGGTTTCTGAAGATTTGACTTCTTTTGTTGTGCTTTTCTGTCTCTTTAGCTGTATACAAAACTCACATGCTTCTTTGTAAAAAAAAAAAAATCAAATTAAATTAAAGACATATATAGTCTCTTACAAATACAATTACAATGCTTTTATGACCAGACTACACAGAATTTTTAGCTGGTACATTTTAATCTACTTTTTTTTTTTTTTTTTTTTTTTTCCCTATAACTAAGTATTTGTGAAATGACAGATCATATATTCCTTGGGAGTGTCAGGAAAAAAAGATTCCTAGACATTTCAATGTATATTATTTAAAGAATAAAATACCTTTTAAATTCTACCAATTAAATAATAAAATATATTCTCATATTTTTACCCAAATATATACATCTAACTTCACCATGAATTAACAATTAATCGAAATTTTTCCTGTTACCAATATTTGTTTTAAGAAACATTTATTTATTTATTTATTTAAACAGAGATCATGGCTATTTAGAAAATTCAGTATTCTTTTTCTTGATTCGTTCTTTCTCTGGATTTTGTGTTTGTTTGTCTTGTTCTTGAATTGAGTTTTCTGTTAATGATATTTTTGTTAGAATTATTAGAATTTTTGTCTATAAACAAAATCTTGTTTAACAAAATGTCTTGTTAGTATTATTAGAATTTTTTTGTTAGTATTATTGGAGGCAAAAGCTTTTGTCCAAGAACCACCCACCTTTAAGCTTTTCTTTAAGAACCTTTTTGCAAACATGCAACTTCCAAATTTAGCTTTCTGACAGTTTATTCATATTGCTCAACACAAAGGAAAATAACCGCATTGATAGGAGCATAATTAGCAGAACTGCAAGGTAAGAGAGTATGCACAAAATAATAAACAAATCTTGTGGTGTTAATAAGCTGATAAGAGGGAGTGGGGTGGAATATCATTGCCAATTAAACAATTTGCTACCATGTAGAGGTAGGTGCTGCTTTAGAAACAACAGTTCATTTAGGACCTATTTTTCAGCAAAGATTTTGTTCTTATCTTACTGTAACTGTGTTGTTCTAATCATTGTGCACAACTGTGCTCCCATGTTAGTGATTTTTAAAAGAGAGCAAGAAAGAAACATGCTTCTGCCTCAATTCCCCTGCAAAAGAAAGCTTTGAAAGCAAGATCAATGAGGGTGTAATGTAATCTGTGCTGACAACATCTAAGACTTCATTTTTAGAATAGGAAGACATTCATGCTTCTTCAAGTGGGTCAGTGTAGGTCCCAGTCTATGTGATTATCAAGTATCATTGAGTATGAATGTTAAAACTGAGCAACCTCAGTAATGAGATTAAGATAGAGAAGTTACTACTGTCATTTACAAGTATCTGTTCTGCTGTCTAATATATAGTGGCAGACAAATATGAAAAGGTTGCTGCTACATGTAGCTGCCTTTGAAAGGTGTCTTCCCAGCACCACCAGAGAAGAGAACTATCAGGGATCATTTACCCCAGCAGGTATCAGTGATGTCCAACTATGGCAGCCAGGGCAAAATGTTGGCTCATATTGAGACTGTTGTTGACCAGCACCCCCAGGTCCCTTTCTGCTGAGCTGTTCTCCAGCCGCTCACCTCCCAATGTGTACCTATGTCTAGCATTATTCCATCCCAGGTGCAGAACCTGGTATTTTCCTAGGTTGAACTTCAACCCGTTGCTGATTGCCCAGTGCTCCAATCTATCTACATCCTTCTCCAAGGCCTCTTGTCCCTACAAGGAGTTGGCAGCACCTTCCAGTTTAGTATTGTCAGCAAACTTCCTAAGGATGCACTCCAGTTCTGATAAAAATGTTGAAAAGGATTGGCCCCTAGAACTAAGCACTTCACCTCTAATGACCATCCAGATGTAGTCCCATTCACTACACCCCTTTGCGTTCTACCATTGAGCCAGTTCATCACCCAGAAGAGAGTGAATTTGTTCATGCATGTTGGACAGGGTCAATGAATGTAAGACTACCTGAGTGACAGTTACTCATAAGTAATTGATCTTTTCCTGTAAGAAACAATTCTCAGTAAAAACAAAAACAAAATGCACAGTACAGAAAGCAGTTATTAAAAATGGTGTTGAAGAGCATATAAAAATAGTAGAAAGCGGAACTCAAAACTCAGTATGGCACTACAGTAGTACTAAAGTAGCCATTATTGTTGCTCCAGAGTTTATAGACAACAGGAATAACAGATGACTTGTTGGTAGTAATTGTGAAACACTAAGGACTTGGCTCACTTTATTCAATATTTTCAACCCTTCATATTCACAAGCATTGAAGTTCATAAAAGAACTAACCAACCATTAAACTTTTTCTAATATTGTCTTGTTTGTTGTTCCTAAACTACAAATTGAATGATTATAATTTTTTTAGGATCAAATAAAAGCAGGTTCATGAAAAAAAATCCCACTAAACTACAAAAGTTTTTATATTGTTACATCTTGAATATAAAATTAAATAAGCATTTGTAATAAATACATACATTTAATGTGTGCTTAATATATTTAATATATATTATATATATAATGCATATTAGATTTGCTTTCACAGAATCACAGAATTTCTAGGTTGGAAGAGACCTCAAGATGACCGAGTCCAACCTCTGACCTAACACTAACAGTCCCCACTAAACCATATCCCTAAGCTCTACATCTAAATGTCTTTTAAAGACTTCCAGGGATGGTGACTCCACCACTTCCCTGGGCAGCCTGTTCCAATGTCTAACAACCCTTTCGGTAAAGAAGTTCTTCCTAAGATCCAACCTAAAACTCCACCGGCGCAACTTTAGCCCATTCCCCTTCGTCCTGTCACCAGGCATGTGGGAGAAAAGACCAACCCCCACCTCACTACAGCCTCCTTTGACGTACCTGTAGAGAGCAATAAGGTCACCCCTGAGCCTCCTTTTCTCCAGGCTGAACAAGCCCAGCTCCCTCAGCCGCTCCTCGTAGGACTTGCTCTCCAGGCCCCTCACCAGCTTCGTCGCCCTTCTTTGGAATCGCTCAAGCACCTGGATGTCCTTCTTGTAGTGAGGGGCCCAAAACTGAACACAGTACTCGAGGTGCGGCCTCACCAGATCCGAGTCCAGGGGGACAATCACTTCCCTAGCCCTGCTGGCCACACTGCTTCTTATACATGCCAGGATGCCGTTGGCCTTCTTGGCCACCTGAGCACACTGCTGGCTCATATTCAGCTGACTATCCACCAATACTCCCAGGTCCTTCTCCGCCAGGCAGCTTTCCAACCACTTTGTCTTTTGAAAATGCTTATCTTCAAATGAATACCTACAAAACAGAAAATATATATTTCTTTTCAGATAATTGCTTACAGATCAAAATAAAACTATTCTACAAAATGCACAAGAATTAATTATTCCCTATAACAAGAACTAATTGTATTTGGAATTTAAAAGACATTTTATTGCAGTTATACATCTGTAATATAAATAATTAAAATAAAATAAATTAAACAAAAAAAAACCTTTAAGTGAACATTATACTTCTGATTCTTTTTTTGGTAATTCCAGTTGTCCAAATCATTACAGATGTTGTACATGATTCAGATATGAGTGCATTTGTTATCTGTTGTTAGCAGCTTTGGGGTTTAAAGGTATTTGGTTTTGTATTTTGAAGACTAAGTTCTTGTATCTTCAGAAATACACTTTAGACATCTTTATTTATAAAATATATTTATTTTTTGTAGAACTAATGTTTTATCAATCGCTATTCTAAAGCATTGTTTTTAAGGCTCAGGTAAAAATGTAATTTTATTGTGGCTGTGAATTTTAAACGCACACTCACATATATATGACACACACACACATAGTGTTTCCATCTTTTAAATGAGAAATTACTATTTTATACACTTTTTGATAGCATAACTCATACTTTCCACTTTTTTTTTTTCCCAAAAAATTAGTTTTGTAGCCTAAATTCCATTTTTGTAACCTTATATTCTGTAACCAATGGATAAATCCCTTATTAACATCTCATTAACAACTACATTTCCTTGATTTGAAGCTACCTGCATTAAATTTAATTAGAACAAAGATTTTTTTTTCTTGTTTTTGTTTTGTCAGCTTCAGGAAATACTGCTCAGTTGCCATTCACCAGGAATTTTGGTCTGATCCTTCTGATTTAATAGTGTTTATCACTATGTCTTACCATGACAAAAAAAAAATAAATAAAAGAGTAAAAATGTTACAACAATCTTTTTAAATGTCCCAATGATGTATATAATACCTGTTCTATATAATTATCCTACTCATACTTCAGTTACTAGTTTACTTACTGAGCTTGGTTTAGTTGATCTTTCTGTTCATTGCATTTATCATGCTGCTTGTGTATATAACTCTAGATTTTTACCCCTCTTGTTTAGTTTACTGACCTCAGCCTTTTAAAATATACAGTGATTAGAAATGAAGACATTTAATTAGTGAGGTCTAGAGGATCAATGGATCCTTGCTTTAGAAATTTATTATTTATTTATTATTTATTTATTATTATTCCTAACCAGCTGTTCTTGTGACTCTTAATTATCTTTTAAGGCAAAATTAATATCTGGCACCTGCAAAGTATTTCTGTTTAAAAATATTTACGTGCACCATCCATTTCATTATGGGATGAATACCTTTGTTTTATGAGAAGAAACTTTAGTATTTAGAATTTATCTTTTTTTTTTTTTCATTTGCTTAAAATACAGAAAAAAATATTTCTAGAATAGAGTAAATTGGTGTAGAAATTACAGTGAAATGAAAATTGTCTTTGGCAAGAAATAAGCTACAACTGTATGTAGATCATTCAAAAAATATCTTGATATCATGCAAGTGTTTTAATTAAATGTAATGAGAGAAAGGTAATTAAAAGAACAATTAACAGCTTTCCTCTTAAATAGCAAATGGATGAATGTACTCAACAAATTCCTGATACCATAGATATATGTTTTCTCCTCTTGTTTTCCTTGTACTAGCAGAACACATGATTGTCAATCTTTTTTACAGTGAGGTCAATGGCTAAATTCTAACTGACATAGGTAGAAAGCCAGGTTTTAATATGAAAAATTAAAGTATACCATCCATAGCTAGCAGGGAAAGGGGGTAAAGTGTGGGACAACTCAAGCAACTTCTCTTTTTTTCAATACAGATCCAAATTCCAAGTTTAATAACACTGAATCATTCAAACTGATAACCTACTAAATATGTCATTATAAGGGAAATACGATGGTGCTTAAGTGATTAACAAGTACTTCATAGTAGGTAGATATTTTGCTTCACTTTTTCTCTTTTTGGAAGATAATTTCTAATGTTAACCACAGGTTTCTTCTGCAGAACTTATTCACAGTAGAATATGATTGTTGTCTTTTTTTTTTTTCAATATGATTATTATTCCACCATATATTCACATATATGTGAATTATATTATATTATTTTATATTTATTTATATTTATTATATTTTATATTTATTATATTATTATTATTATATTATATTATTCCACCATATATTCACAACTTAGATCAACCAATGTGTGAGAGCCAATAACAATAAATACATGAGAAGTTTGACAATTTAAGAGAAAATTATATTCTCCACTACTAACCAGATAATACTTTGAACTTCAAATGTTTTTAGGAAACAAACTGGACTGAGATAGCCTTTCTGTACTAGTGTAGTATTCCTATATCATATTACCTCTGAAGAAAATGAGAAAGAAAGAATGGATTTCCTTTTTGTCTGACAAACAAATTCAGAGCAAGGTCTGGGAAAGCAGTTTATTGCAGCTAATAGGAAAAAAAATCTCTAATCGGGTTCTTTTTGCTTACTCTTATACACACTTAAGAAGAATTTTCCGCTGAAGAAGGGACGAAAATTAAAATAAATTAGCTCAATGACCTTCTCTACCTCGTTAAAGGACATCAATTTCTAGTAATAAAATAAAATAAAATAAAATAAAATAAAATAAAATAAAATAAAATAAAATAAAATAAAATAAAATAAAATAAAATAAAATAAAATAAAATAAAATAAATATAAAATAAATAAATAAAACTGGTTGAAAATAAAGAGATTTTTGTTCCCTGCCTCAGCTGACATTATTATATTCTGTTATAAAGTACATGGTTAAAGCAAGTCATAGGACCTCATAACAGCCATGGCACACCCTTCTCAGGAATGAAGCCACAACCAGAATCTGACTTATTAGTACACGTGCAGAAAAGTTCTGTTCCCAAAGAAATAGAACGTCCATTCAAATTCTAACAATGCTGAGAGCAGAGAAAAGTTGGAATATTATGTTTGAGAAGTGCAAATGATTGCCCTGCAAAGGAGAATTTGTCTTTTCTTTTTTTTCCAGAGTTCCTTAAAGAATAATTAGTAACAGTGGGTGTTATTAATACATACTTGTATATGGAAATATATATATGTATGTATAAAGAAAAATACACACATTCTCTCAAAAAATGTTCTGAAAACAGTGATCATGAATTAATACACAGAATTGTATACAGATAAGGTACAAATCTACATAGTAGGAAACTGATTATAAAGTTTCTGAATTATGCGTCTTGAAAGTCCTTTTGAAGGAGCTTGAGTGGCATTTTGGAAATTCTGTCCAAATATGCCAGGTTCATTAAAGGTGGAAAACCTGGAGGAGCTCAGCAGAGACTTCCTACGTTAACTGTATAATTTAATTGAAATGTTCTTCTCACAAACAACTTTTTTTTTTTTTTTTTTTTTTTCCTGAGGTGTGGTGGGTTAACTTAGCTGGGTGCTAGGCACCCACTAAACTGCTTTCTCACTCTCCCTCCTCAGCAAAACAAGGGGAGAAAAAAAACATGGGCATAAGGACAGGGAGATTGTTTACTAATTATTGTCAAGGGCAAAACAGACTTGACTTGGGGAAGATTAGTTCAATCTACTAACAATTAAAAATTGAGTACTCAAAAAAATAGAATGATAAATGCCTTCTTCCTAGCTCCTTCTATCTCCTCCCCACCAAGTGGCACAGGGATGGGTAATGAGTGTTATAGTCAGTTCATAACACTTCATCTCTGCCTCTTCTTCCTCCTCAAACTTTTTCCCTTCTTCAGTGGGGGTTGTTCCAACAGGATTCAGTCCTTCATGCACTGCTCCAACATGGGTCTTTCCCACAGTCTGAAGTTCTTCAAGAACTGCTCCAGTATGGGTCTTTTCCAAATGGTGCAGCTCTTCAGGAACAGACTGCTGCAGGTCCACTACAGGTTTCAGTTCCCTGCAGACCTGCTCTACTGTGGGCTCCTCTCCATCGGCTGCAGTTCCTGAGAGAAGGCTGCTATGAGTGGGCTATTCATGGGTTACGGCATTCTTTAGGGCATTTCTACCTGCTGCAGTGTAGATGTCTGCTCCAATGTGGTATACCATGGGCTGCAGAAGCACAACGTTCATTATCAAGGTCTTATCTATAGGTTGCTGGGGAACCTCTTCTTTGGAGGTTCTCTGGAGGAAGCACCTTTTCACCCTTTTTCTTCACACCTCAAACCAAGTTAATTTCTTTCTGTGCTAATAATGTTATTTAATCTGGCAAACATCTCTTTCCTCACCCCATCACCCCAGTGGGGTGCAGGAGAAAACTGGGGGAAAAACGTGCAAGAACTCATGGTCTGAGATAAGGATAGTTTAATAATATATAAAGGGAAAACCAATCAAGCAACCAACCAAGCAACAAACCAACACTCCCCATCCTGAAAAAAAAAAAAAAAAAAAGAGTGATGCAGAATACAATTGCTCACTACCAGACGTCTGATATTCAGCTAGTCCTTGAACAAGGGCAGTCTACTCAGCTCACCTCCCCCCCAGTTTTATTGTTGAGCTTGATGTCATATGGGATGGAATATCTCATCAGTCAGTTGGGGTCAGCTGTCCTGGTTGTGTCCCTTGTGCACCCTCAGCCTCCTCACTAGCAGGGCAGCCTGAGAAACAGAAAAGACCTTGACACTGTGTAAGCACTGTTCAGCAATAACTAAAACACTGTTGTGCTATCAACATTATTTTCATATTAACTCTAAAACACAACACCATGCCAGCTACTTTAAAGAAAATTAAATTTATATTAGCCAAAACCAGGACAGATTATATAAAAAGGTTTGTGAATGGAAGAGAAAAAACAGCTTGACTCCAGTAAAGCTAACGATTTTCTTTTCCACTAGATTCCAATGACCATTTGAGGTACTTTTGTCTACAATGCAGTACAAAGAAACATGATGGGAATCCTGGAAGTTATGGAGGACCATTTACTTTGGAAGACCGAGATTTCTCATCCTTTTAAAGAATTCATTGTCCAGGAAATGGCCATTTGCAAATATAATCACAGAAATAATAAATAAATAAATAAATGTTAAGGACATGGGACTGTCTTCCTACCAGTAAGTCTAGAAATATCAAATAAATTATCTGGAGCCACAGTTTAAAACAAATACAAAAGGGATACTTCATACTACAATAAGCTGTGAAACTCATTGCTACAGAACTCTGAAGATACAAAAGTAATTCAAAAGTTTATGGAAAAAGACTTCTTCAGAGTTATTATATTATAGTACCATCCTCTGCCCAATAAAACACAAAGCTGCAAGCCGCTTGAGGTTCAAGGATTCACAGAATCACAGAATGGCTTAGGTTGGAAGGGACCTCTGAAGATAATCTAGTCCAGCCCCTGCTGAGCAGGATCACATAGCGTGCATTGCACAGGATAGCATCCAGGTGGGTTTTGAATATCTCCAGAGAACGAGACTCCACAGCTTCTCTGGGCAACTTGTTCTAGTGCTCTGTCACCCTTACCATAAAGTGTACTCTCTCATATTCAACCAGAACCTCCTGTGCTTCAGTTTATGTACCTTTCCTCTCACCCTGTTGCTGGGCACAACTGAAAAGAAACTGGTCCCACCCTCTTGACACCTTCCCTTTATACATGTATATTTATGTACATTGATGACGTCTCCCATCAGTCTTCTCTTTTCCAGGCTAAACAGGCTCAGTTCTCTCAACCTATCCTTGTACGACAGGTACTCCAGTCCTGTAATCATCTTTGTAGCCTTCCTCTGGACTGTCTCCAGCAGTTCTATGTCCCTCTTTCAGTGGGGAGCCCAGAACTGGACACAGTACTCCAGGTGTGGCCTCACCAGGGCTGAGTAGAGGGGAAGGATCACCTCCCTTGACCTGCTGGCAACAGTCTTCCAAATGCAGCCCAGGATACTGTTGGCCTTCTTGGCCTCAAGGATGCATTGCTGACTCATGGTCAGCCTGCTGTACACCAGGACTACTCTCAGGTCCCTCTCTGCAGAGCTGCTCTGTAGGTCAACCCCCAGCCTGTACTGGTGGTTGGGGTTATTCCTCCTTATGTGCAGGACTGTGCACTTGCATTTGTTGAACTTCATGAGGTTCCACTTGGCCCATCTCTCCAGCCTGTCAAGGTCCCTATGAATGGCAGCACAGCACTCTGGTGTATCAGCCACTCCTCCCAGCTTTGTGTCACCAGCTGACTTGCAGAGGGTGCTTTTTTTTCCATCATTATTAATAGAAAAGTTGACCAAGATTGGACACAGCACCGACCCCTGGGGGACACAACTAACAACCAGCCTCCAACTAGACTCCACACCACTTAGCATAACCCTCTGAGTTTTGCCATCCAGCCACTTATCAATTCATCTCATTGTCCACTCATCTAGCCCACTCTTCCTTAGTTTATCTATGAGGATGTTATGGGAGACAGTGTCAAAAGCCTTGCTGAAGTCAAGGTAGACCACATCCATTGCTCTACCCTCTAGTCATCCCATCATAGAAGGCTATCAGATTAGTTAAGCATGATTTCCCCTTGGTGAATCCATACTGACTACTCCTGATCAGCTTCTTTTCCTCCATATGCTTGGAGATGATCTCCAAGATGAGTTGTTCCATCGCCTTTCCAGGGATGAAGGTGAGGCTGACTGGCCAGTTGCCTGGGTCCTCTTTTTGCCCTTTTGAAAACTGGTGTGACATTGGCTTTCTTCAAGTCCTCAAGCAGCTCTCCAGTTCTCCATGACCTCCAGAATCAGAGATGATGGAGAGTGGCCATAATAATAATAGTGAAGTACTATTACATAATAGTAATAGTGAAGTACTTCAGCATATGTTTGCACAATTCTTTTATTCATCCTAGGATAGGTTAACATTGACCATAGTTTTGGATAAGATAGGGATCCATACATATATTTGATCTACTAGACAAATTTATCATTAGGTTTGTGAAAGTGCTTGGAAAACAGTTTTCAGAAAAGTAGTTTTCAATTATTCTTTGTCAAATGGTAAGACATAGATGTATCTATAAACATTACTGTTGCAACATCTCAAAAGTACAAATAATAAATACATTTCCAAACTTAATTTTTAGTGGGATATGGTAATGAACTCTCTGCTTAAGAGTTACTTTGTGTATTTATTCAACTACTGTAAATGCTAAATGTGTTTGCATTCTTAGTGTAACACTGAAGTTCACCTTTCATTGACAAATTTCAGCAGGCGTTGTTGCCTTTTAAAGACATTTTTGGTTACTATTATCCAGCAAGTGATTTCTGCAAGAGCTTTTATCACTGTGCTACTATCTTTCACAATAGTGGTACACTTGATAATGCACATTTTTCATATATTCAAACTTCCAGGGTGTAAGAACCCATCTCCAGATTACAGTTTTTAAGTTTAAAAGATTAGTTACATAGATTTTTTAAAGAAGAAAGACTTATAAATAGATTTTAGCTAAAATAATCCTAATTGTTCCTGTCTTCAGTACAGTACTGGAAAGAGCCCAGCATTTTTCACTTCTTATCATAAAAGTTCTTGTCTAAAAACCGTACTGCACAGTATTGGACTTTTCCAACAATGGAAAGTACCCTCAGGGGAAAAAAACAAAACAAAACAAAACAAAACAAAACAAAACAAAAAAACATGCACCAGTGATAAAGTTTTTGAAAGCATCTCTCTACAGATCCATGATGAAGAGTCATCACAAAACAGACCTTGGTGAGAGAGGCAAAGTTAGTAGTTTTGTCAGTCCTCAGATGTGAGCTGGGAAACTGGGGAGTTCAAGGTTGTCTGCCTTGAGCAGACTATAGCAGAGGATATATACTCCTTTCTGTATAACATTTCTTACAAAGATATTTTTTATAGATGAATTGATTATATGTTTATACACATAAACTCCAATTTCAAATGTTTGTTCTTGTGGTTAATTGAACATTGATTATTAGTTTAATGATCATTAATTGTCAACATGTAGTGGAACACTTTGCACTACATACTTTTTTCATTAATTTATTGCATCATCATGAATCAGTAAAATGTCTTTTTAATGTAAAAATATGAATATCATTATAAAGAAATATGAATTATAAAAAAATGAATATATGTTGCATTTAAGTTTGTGACTTGACTTTAATTTGTTCGAGTGGCAAAACAGGTATAAAGTTGCCAATGCTCAGTTGCTTAGCTAATGGGCTAAGCAACTAATAGCTCAATAACTTCTAATTGTATGCCCAGACCCATAAATACATTCTCTTGCATTTAGATTTTCCAGTGTGTCTTAATTAAAATCCAAAAAAAAAAAAATATCTGCTTACACATACTTATTTTGGTTAGAGTTTGGATATACACTGACTGAATATTCTTCATGTGTTTAGCATGTGCTGTTGAGAATATCTGCTCAGTTCATGTAGTCTCAATCAAATCAGAATCAAAGTGGTTTATTGATTTATTAAAGACACATAACTGCAAGTCTAGAATCAACATCAGCAATGCTGATACACCACAATACTACAAAATGCTAATACATATACACATTTCCATACCTTCTTCCATGAGTGGGCAGGGAGTACATGCTTCCCAGCCCAGGCAGAGCCCTTGGTGCTACAGAGCAACATCTGTCAGGGACATGCCAGTGCTGTTGCTGCCCTGCTTTCCTCTTCTCCTGCCTGCTACAAATCTCCAGGCTGCTCTTCTACTGTACTTCTCAAGATGACGCCTGGTTCAAAAGTCACGGTAGCTCCTTAGTGTTTAATTCAGTTGATGGTCATCGCCAACCCTGTTACTCTTACAATTTCACCTGGTGTTATCCTGGACTTTTTTGCCAAGTATAGGAGATGTAGGCACCACTGAAAGTATTCCATGCCCCAGAGTTGATAATTTTGTTGAAAAGCTGAGGTGGTTTCACCCAGCTGGACAGCTGAGCTCCACCACAACCACTCGTTCACTTCCCCTCCTCAAAAGGAAGTGGGGAGAAAATATGATGAAAATGCCCCAGGGGTTGAGATAAGGACAGGGAGATCACTCAGCAGTTATTGTCATGGGCAAAATAGACTCAGCATAGGCAGATTAATATAATTTATTACTTATTACTAAAAGCCTATAGCAGTAACAGAAATCTAAAAGCACATTCTCCTCAGCCACCCTCTTCAACTCCTCCTCCCAAGCAGCTCTGCAGGATGGAAAATGAGGGCTGCAGTCAGTCCTTAACACTTTGTCTCCAACACTCCTTCATGGCTACTCTCTGCCCCTGCTCCAGTGTGGTGTCCTTCCCACAGAATGTCATCCTTCCCAAACCAATCCTGCAGGGGTTTCCCACAGGCAACAGCTCTTCAAGAACTGCTCCAATATGGATCTGTACAATGGAGTCCATGCATCAGGAGAAAACTGCTCCAAGATGGGTCTCCCATGGGTGGCAGCTCCCCTGCTCTTGTGTGGGCTTCTCTCCATGGGCCACAGATCTGGCCTAAAGTCTGCTTTGTCAGGGATTCTCTATAGGTTGCATGTTCCTTCAGGCCACATCCATCTGCTCCACCATGGGATCCTGCATGGGCTGCAGTGTGGAGATCTGCTCCATGTGGGACCAGTGGGCTGCAGGGGGACAGCCTTCTTCACCAGGGGTCTCTCCACAGGCCACAGGGGAACTTCTGATCTGTGCCTGGAGCACCTCCTGCCTGCCTTCTGCACTGACCTTGGGGTCTGCAGGGCTGGTTCTCACTCCTCACTATCCCAGGCGTTGTTGTGCAGCAGGTTTTTTCTCCTTAAATCTGCTCTCACAGAGGTGCAAACGGCATCATCTCTTATAGGCTCATCTCTGGCTAGAAGCAGGTCCCTTTTGGAGCCAGATGAAACTGGCCCTTATCTAACATGGTGCAGCTTATGGATTCTTCTCACAGAGGCCACCCCTGCAGCCCTCCACTACCAAAACCTTGTAATGTAAACCCAATACAACAGCTCTCCCAAAGTATACATTTTCAGCTAAAATTAGCAGAATTTACTGTGATCGCTACGTGCACTTTGATACAGTAATATTAACAGTCAACAGAACTGAAAAGTAAGGATCAAAGAGAAACTGCTACTGTCTTTGCTGTTTGGCACTTGGCCAAAATAAGAATGGAAACTGAGTTGTACAAAGAGGAGTACTAAGAAAAAAGAGGATGATTAGGAAAAAGTGTTAAAATATCTACCAACAAAACATCACTAGTGTTTTTTAAAAACATTGCTACTGCTATTATGCAATTTTAATTGCAGGTGTTTTGTCCATCATCATGAGAGATAAAGGTCGTTTAATTTTTGAGTTTGAAAATAATGGTAACCTATAAATCCATGACTGTTAAGCACTTACTTTGAATATGGCCAAAGAAAAAAGAGAATCACAAAGAGTAATAAATATAATTAGTACTTCAAAGAGAAGTATTTCTAAAAATTAATGGATAAATAAATAAAATGAAAAAAAAAAAAGGTGGAAAACCATGGAATTATGTGTACAGAAAAAGATTATTTAGAAGTCCAAAAGAGTAAAACAGTTAAAAAAAATACTCTCTGCATCTAACAGCAAGGCAAATCACATTGTTAAGTACTAGTAATAGGTAGATAACCTTTCTTGGCCAACATGGCCAACAATGCCATTCCCAGTACCAGATGCTTCAGGCAAATATTGATGGGACTAGATGGAGGACAGATACATTTACACTATATACATTCCCTGGTGACTAGCTCTCTTTCTACCCATAGCTAGAAGGTTCTGCAGCAAATTGATTCTAATCTGACTTAGAGGAGAACTTGTAGATATGTTTTTACCCCCAGAGATGCATGCAAGCAGACAGTAGGCAAGATGGCTAGAAGCACTTGCTTAAGTAAGAGGGGAGAAAAAATGATTCTCTTCTGAAGTGATAAAGAAAATGAAGACCTAGCCCATTCTCAGAGAGATTAGAGATGAAAATGGCTCAGAAAGCACAGTAGGAGGCTGTTCCTCCATTGTAGGAGTCTTTGCTATATATTTTTGACCAAAGTAAATATTTTGGGGCATTATACAAAATTTGTGCAGAACTGACTAAGACAATGGGTAGACAATCTGTATGAGAATGAAGAGGTGAGAAAGACCAACCAAGTCCATAAGAGGCAGAGGGAAGAGGCAAGTCAGAGGTAGTAGCAGAGGAACTACAATCCAAGCAAAAACATGAGACTAACTCCAAAAAAACATCTATAGGACTGTATCCTTACCACCGGTGAGCTCCTGGAAATCAGGAAAAAAAAAGGAAATCTACACAATATAGCTTGATAGAATACCATCTTTCTGAGGTTTTCAAAGTTTCTGTGAAGGAACTAGGGACCACAATCTAATTTTTAATAGCAGTACATGAAGAGATGGTACAAAGCAAAATATGAAACACTGGTTACTAGGAGGCTCAACTGTGATTGAACTAGAAACTGTCATCTTGGGATATCTCCATGCAAATCTTCACACACATAAAAAATCATCCAGGAAATCTATGCTACTATCTATTTGTTCTAACTCAGAGAACAATAATAATGACCCATAATTTGATTAGACACTTATCAAGGCGCTGGTAATGTTTGGCTTTAGATCCAGGGTACCAGACCTTCTAATGTTTTGCTCAGACAGACACAGAGGTTTGTAGTATGCCCATAGAGCTTGTTGGACAAAGGCTGCTGTATTTGCTACTGTGTGTGTTGTGGTCCTATGTGATAAAAATCAAACTGGATCCTACTATTTAATTCTTATTAGCATATCTATAACTTCCTTGTCCCTGTGTTCAGTCCAGTTCATCCAAAATGGTCCAATAGCCAAGCAAAATTGTAAGTAATGCTAACTAGCTAATATCAACCAATCATTTTTGTCCTATGCTAAAAATAGTTTGTCCTGTGTTAGAAATAAATAATAATATGAAAGCCAAACTTTCATATTACAAACTTACATATTCCCTTTGTAAAGGGAAGACTTTGGCCAGACTTCCCTGGCATATTATTATTCCTAAGAAGAGGCTTAGTGTGGTAATAAATTTTTAGGAGAGAACAGAAAACTGACTTTCAAAAATCCTGCTGTTCAGCTGGTACATTGCAGCTATGAGAGGCAGAAATTCTCATTTGTTACTCAGTTTTGAATTAAGAGAAAACGAGAAGATCAAATTCTTTTCTTCTCACAGATATCTCTCCATCACTCAAGATGACATTACCCCCAACTCTTCCAGCTTTTGCAATCATACATAAGACACTGATAGAAACATAAAAGAAATGCCCTCCAGGGTCAGACCATCAAGCCCGGTTTTCTGTCTCCAACAGTGATAATAGGAGAAGCTACATAGGAAGAATGCATGAGACTGGACACTTTCTTTGGTCCTTATCATTCACCAGTATCCACAATTACTGTGTTTCAGGTGTAAAAGGGCACCTCTCTGTTCAGTAGTTTTAGTGTTTATTAATATTATTATTATTTATTTATTATTATTTATTATTATATACCTCATGTCCATGAATTAAGACTAATGTCTAAATCCCTTTAATTATCTGATACTCTCTACCTCTACAAGATACCATGACAGCAAATCCCACAAGTTCCCTATATATATATTTTTTTTAACTCTTAAACTGAACACTTGCTAGTTTCATTGAGTACTTCCTACTTATGCTGCAGGATTTCATAACAATTCTGCATTTAGTTTATTCACTACTTCTACAGTTGTGTAAACCTCAGTTATAACCCACACCCCATTCCAAGTCTTCTCCTCTCCAGACTGTAATCCAAGCCTTTTTATTCTCATCATAAAGTAGCTGTTCCACCCACTTAATCATTTCAGTTACCCTTCCATGTACTTTCTATAATTCCACAGTATCCTTCTTGAAACAGTGAGACCAGAGTTGTACACAGTACTGTCTGACTTACAAAATTAAAAGGTTTTCTTTTATAATGACTGTTTCCAGTCAGAAAATTGTTTAAAAATAAAAGTGTTTTTCAGAACTTAATTTTTAAAAGACTTTACTGATTTTTTTTTTCTCTCCATCTTTAGAAATAATTCAAAAAGGCTATATTCAATGGTGACCACTTCTACAGGAATTTCTGTGAGGCAGACCAAAGTCTCTTTGTATTCAAAATCCCAGACCATGTTTAATTGCTTATTAAAGCAATCCCAGTGATAGGATCATGTTAACGTCTTTGACTTGTAGCATTTATTAACTGAACTGAAATTAGCAGATCCCACTCCAGAATGCCTGATGTGATGTTTATAATGTATATATAATTGTTTATATATATATATATGTTTATTTATATATATATATATATTATATATTAAATATATATATAATATAATATTTTATTATATTATAATAATATATTATATATTATATATAATATATAATATTATAATATATATAAACATATATTTTATATATTTATTTATATATAAAC
The DNA here is from genome assembly GCF_963932015.1 of Anas acuta. Lineage (NCBI taxonomy): Eukaryota > Metazoa > Chordata > Aves > Anseriformes > Anatidae > Anas > Anas acuta. The sequence goes on along the minus strand of NC_088980.1, from coordinate 127,444,467 downwards.
ACATATATATATAAACATATATAATTATATGTTTATAATTTTATATATATATATATATATATATATATAAATTAAATAGGAAGAAGTTGATTTTTCTTTCCTCAGACAGAATCCTGAAAAGTGAAGATAGAGATTTAATTTTCTTTGTTAATGAACTTCCATTAGGTTCCCCCTTAATAATGCTGCTAGTTAATCTAGAAAAATTTCAATCTCTTATTGGAACCATTATATACTTCATATTTTATAGTGTATCCTTGACATAAAGAGGAGAGCCAGCAATTTGGATCTGTTAAATGAAACTTGGGTTTCATAACCCTGAGGACTGCTCAGCCATTGGGCTATGGGTTAAAGAAGATATTACATATCCAGCAAGTTATATATCAAATACTGAACAATGCAAATTATTTGGAGAATTCAAATTGACTCCATTGGTGGTTGTGAGTCACCTGTTTTGGCAAGTCAATTATTTCCTAATACCTCACTCAGCTCTAATCAATGCCCTCTAAAAGGTTAAAATGCTGTGAGAAATGTGGTGAAATGCTTATCTTCTGATATCTTCCAACCCAAACTGAAAACTTATTGAAAACTTGACAATGAAGTAAGGTTTAGAAATGTTCCAGCTCCATGCAGAGAGAAAGGCATGCCAAACTACTTAATTTCTTGATTCCTTAGAGGTAGAAAGAGGAACTGGGTCAAAAGAAACAAACTAGAAGGAAGAAGTCTGGGATGGAGAGAGGGGACAGATACTTAACACATTGCCTTGTAAAACCTTGAATACAACCTAGGATTCCCCAGCACCTGCTTTTATAATTTAAGAAATGATTATTAAATTTAGGGTAAAGTGGTCCTATACCCTGATATTTAGGGTCAAATACATCTATACACCTCAATCCATATAATGCATCAAACTTCACTATTTTATTATACTTCACTTGCTAAAGATCTTCTTTAAATCCAAAGATTCCATCCCCTAAAGTTCTTATTTTCCTTGTTCCTATGTCTGTTGCTTTAATACATTTAATACATAGGGAATTGAGTAAAAAATAAAATAAAATAAAAATTAAGTCGAGCAGTCTGAGGTTGAGAAATACAGTACCTAGATTTCTTTGTGCAATGTTAATCCACTTGTATGTGTATTTTTTTAATCTTCACAGTACAAGATTAACTTTCCTACAGGACCTCTGCGCATCTATTCCATGAGCAGTATTGAACCTTTGCACTGACTTAGTCTCTTTGAATGTGTCTCCTTCTAGCTTCTTACAAGGAATTAAACTATAAACTCTAAAACAGTACTATTCTGCATGTAGTTAAACCACATTTGAAAGAAAATAATAATTAAAAAAAAAAAAAAAGTTTTTTATGCTTTTAACATTTTTTTAAGAATAGTTATAAACTTTTAGAAAAATGTATTCACACAATATTGGGAATGAAAAGTTAATACTGTTACTAGGCTTATACTATTATATCTAATTCACAGGTAGATATTGCTTCAGCCTACACAGAAGACTACATAGACAGTGTAAAAACTACTATGTGATGCAACATTTGGTCCTACTAGTTAAATTTCTTCTGGTTTTCACCCCATTAAACTTCTATCAGAGTAAGAGCAGGAGATCCAGATTTTGATTAGGCTGCTAGGTGGTCACATTACAAGAAAGCACTGCTTATGAAAGCAACAGCATAAGAAAAACATAAACAATTTAAAATAAAATTTAGAATTCTTAAAGTATTTAAAACAGATAATTAATAATTATTTCCATAATATAAGATTTTTTTTTCAAAATTATATCTATATTTGTAACTATATTTATATATCCTTGTGATATTCAATTAACATTCAGTAAGACCTGAGAAAAGTTGTATTTTTCAGAGCAAGTGTGAACTTTTATATTAAAGCATTTACTTTTCTATTGATATTTTAATATCAGAATGCTATATCAATTCCACTCTTATCTTCCGGGAAATTGTCCTTATGGTGAATCAAAATATTGCTAATGCTGAGTGAATACAAATGGGAACACCAGCTAGAAAACATACTTAATATTGATCACAGAAAGACTAAAATAAGCTAAGAACATGAGGAAACACTAAACAAAAATATTTGAAATAAATTCTAAATAGGAAGGATTTAATTTCTTCCTTCTAATGGGAAATGTACAAGATATTTTGACTTAGTTTTTTACAGACAAATAGTAGTACACAGTAACATGAAAATTGAAAGCTTTCTATTTAACCCTTTCAGCGTTTGAATTCACATGAATTGATAATATTACTTATTTAATGTTTGATTCTGCAAGGTGCTAAGCACTATGATCATCAGAGTATTTGCATGCATAGGTAATTTTAAGCATGTGAGTACCCCCCACAAAGCCATCATCATGTTTTTCACAAGCACATGATGAATCCCATTATTGAGTCCAGACAATGATGTTCCAAACCTTGAACAATCAAGTTAAAGGCTGTATATGAAGTGGAAAGACAACAAAGACACCCTGAAGAGTTTATAACTATCAATTTAAGGGATATTAATGTTTTTATTCTAACCCTTTCATATGAATGTTTGTAAGTACATTTTCTTCAATATATCTTCATCTTCTTTTACTAATTCCTTGGTTACTTTAGTTCTGTTATATATTTGACTTGCTCTATTTTTATAGACCTATAAAGAAAGGCAGTTGGGTCTTGCAGGAGTGAGGGAAGAGGAGGGGGAGTGAAGGAGGAGAGGGGATGGTGGTGATAAAATGTAATTCCTCTGAACACCTGCTGAGTTTAATTGCACTACAGCTGGTGCTGATTGTAAGTGGGTAAGGGAGGAGTAAGGGGGGGGTGGAGGGTTACTGACTGATTGGCTGTCGTTACATCCAGTTTTATTGTCTTTTTTTTCCCCCTTTCAGTATTATTCTTACAAGTTAAAAGAGACTCTGAGTCTGAGGGATTAGGGACCTAAACCAAAGAGGAATCTTATGATCTGTGAGCAGAATAAGATGTGGTGTTTCCTGGATGAAGACATCTGAAGAGAACATATGTGAACCTCAAGAGCAGGACTGATGATCCCAACAGACAAATTGCCACAGTATGCAGCATTCACTAGAATGAAAGGTTTGTAGGTGAGATATTTAAAGAGGTCACCACGCCCAGAGCATGTGGGTCTGCAATGAAATAGAAGACAGTGCTTGAGATGAAGGAGTTGTGGTCATTCAAAAGGGATAGCAAACCATGCAGAGAAATTTTCAAGCAGGTTCTCATTCTGCAAGAACTTAAAGATAACAAAATACGGTGGGTTTAAAAAGTATGGCATCAAGGCACTGTGGAACAAACCCCTGTTCACAAAATTGATAGAAATGGGCACTGAAAAATGGACTGTCATAATCTGGTAATTGCTGGGGACAAGCTGTTTCAATATAGACAAGTATGATGCACATAGTTATGATTTAAAGACTTTATTTTAGAAGACGTCACAACAGGTAACAGTACACTCCAGCTAGGTAATTCTCCTGGAAAACAGACAAACAACCCCACCGTCCCCCTCTCTACCCTCTCCCCCCCCCCCAAAAAAAAAAAAAAAAAAAAAAAAAATCCCCTAATTTGGGGATAGTTTGCAAGCAGCTACAAAGGTAGAAATGAGAGGTAGCAGGAAAGGATAAGTAGCAGGAAAATATTGACTGATGTACTTCAGGACTCTGTGGAAGTTTTTCAGAACATGAATGTTAATAGTGATGTTAAATAACCTCTGTAAAATGTTAGGGAGCTATCATTCAGTGATAACAGATTTGGAAAGGGAAAATTTTGCTCTAAATCTGTAACATAAAAATGTAGGTTTATTCATTTTCAGAATTATAGTTAGTTAAACATATCACTTCAACTTTCATATATGAAATCACTTCATATATATATGTATACATTCATATATATATATAGACTACCTAATTATCAAACTGGCTATGTTTCAAATAAATACTTTCCAGGAAAGCACTTACCCAAACAAAAATTCTGTAGGTGATTTAAGTGTATTTTAAATGTAACACAGGATTAATTGTAAGTGCCTAAAAATAAGGTCAGTAAGAACATTCAAGCTGGAGTAAGTTTGCAGATGACACCAAGCTAGGTGCGTGTGTCGATCTGCTCGAGGGTAGGAAGGCTCTGCAGGAGGATCTGGATAGGCTGCACCGATGGGCTGAGGTCAACTGTATGAGGTTCAACAAGGCCAAGTGCCGGGTCCTGCACCTGGGGCGCAATAACCCCAAGCAGAACTACAGGCTGGGAGAGGAATGGTTGGAGAGCTGCCAGGCAGAGAAGGACCTGGGAGTGATGGTGGACAGTCGGCTGAATATGAGCCAGCAGTGTGCTCAGGTGGCCAAGAAGGCCAACGGCATCCTGGCTTGTATCAGAAACACTGTGACCAGCAGGGCTAGGGAGGTGATCGTCCCCCTGTACTCGGCTCTGGTGAGGCCGCACCTCGAGTACTGTGTTCAGTTTTGGGCCCCTCGCTACAAGAAGGACATCGAGGTGCTTGAGCGGGTCCAAAGAAGGGCGACGAAGCTGGTGAGGGGCCTGGAGAGCAAGTCCTATGAGGAGCGGCTGAAGGAGCTGGGCTTGTTCAGCCTAGAGAAGAGGAGGCTCAGGGGTGACCTTATTGCTCTGTATAAGTACATTAAAGGAGGCTGTAGCGGGGTGCGGGTTGGCCTGTTCTCCCACGTGTCTGGTGACAGGACGAGGGGGAATGGGCTAAAGTTACGCCAGGGGAGTTTTAGGTTAGATGTTAGGAAGAATTTCTTTACTGAAAGGGTTGTTAGGCACTGGAACGGGCTGCCCAGGGAGGTGGTGGAGTCACCATCCCTGGAAGTCTTCAAAAGACGTTTAGATGTAGAGCTTAGGGATATGGTTTAGTGGGGACTGTTAGTGTTAGGTCAGAGGTTGGACTCGATGATCTTGAGGTCTCTTCCAACCTAGAAATTCTGTGATTCTGTGATTCTGTGATTCTGTGGAAGGATGCAAACATTTGTGGTACATCATAAGAATAAAGCACGTTGACATATAACACTGCTAAATAATGGTATTAAAAAAAAAAAAAAAAAAAAGAAGATGGGGTAATGCTTGCCTGGATTAAAGAGCTACAGATACCTACAATTCTGGATGAAAAGTGATGTGCAACTGGCTTTACCACCACTGGAAAAAATTTGTGAGGGAGAAGGAGACCTTGGGTTCCCATTAAGCAGCCTGAAAAGACAGAGGAAGGAACTATTTAGCTGTCACATTTTGCCATCTAAAATTCTCCCTACTTGTTACTTCAGTACTTAGCTGACTCTTACTACTATGTCCTTACATTATCACATATCCAGGTGTATTTTTAGTAGGCTAAGCTTGGCTAAGATCTCACTGGTGTTTCAGAAACTTTTGCAGTTTGAATGTTCCTTTCTGATTTGCCTCACAGTTTTCAGAAATTAGTTATTTCACCTAGGTAGCCTGAAGACAGCCTCTCAAGTTACTTTATATAGGATATATATATCAGTAACTCCAGTTTCATGTACTTGTATATGGAGTGCCACATATTTAATTAAAATGCTAATATTTTAATGCTGAGCGCTTTGTTGTATTTGTTTTCACATTCATATCCTGACTACAAGATAGATAAGAGACACATCAGATGCCTTTCAAAATTTATCTTAAATTAACTCACATTTTGAAGATAAGAGAAATTTATAGCTGCTTGAACAAAATAAAAATATTTTTACTGGCTTATGAAAGAAAAACAAAATCTACTGTTACATTTTAATTAACATACTGTTCTTTTTTGCTAAATATTTGTGCAAAATACAACATTATTATTAATCAAGTGATACTAATTTTATTCTAATTTTTAAATTGTTTATATGCTTAATTAACATTAAAACTCTATTGAATAATTTGTAGCTCCATGCTTTCATGAAGGTTAACATAACAAATGTTACTTATCTGCTCTGCACTGATAATAAAACGATTAATTACATCAATTAATCTTAAATTAACTGATTTCTTTCCTAAAGCATAATATTCCTGTTGAGACTATTATTTTAAATGTTTTGCATGCTGACACTTTTATTTTGCATTCTTGTGCATATTTCTTAACCATCATATTGACTAATAGTTTAACTTTCTCTCTCCATTCCAAATAATATCTGAGAATAGTCAGAATTTTGATATACTTAATATCAAACTAAAATGATCTATTTTTTATATATTTACCTTTCCTGCTTGTCTATCTGAGATGAACATGGACTGCTAAAGTAAAGGCTCAAGTTTTTGTATCAAACATATAACTCAAGCACTTTTTTTTTTTCCCCTCACATTTTTTAATATAGACTCGGTTTAGCTTTTCTCCTGCCATGGTCAGTATAATTGATCCATTATAGGACCTTTAGATCTCCACTAAATTTCATTTACAAGAGACATCCTAGCAGCACTACTCCATAACACAAAGGAAAACTTTCTTCTTTTCATAACTCATCACTTTTTTTCATTCTTGTTCCTTGAACACAAAAAACCAAGTCACTAAAACAAAACCGTACTGAATAGCAGTAGTACAAGGAACACCTGAGAAATCCTTTTCTAATATTGACCAAAACTGTGCTGAGTACTCAATGTCTATTATAATTATTATAACAAACAATTAAGGCTTAATGCCTTTTTGTCTTTGATGTACTTTGGCAAAATAATCCTAAGTATTTAGGGAAGAACATTGCATTGCAAGTTCAGGAGACTTAACCTAGTGTTTTATAAACTTCCATGGAGAAAGACTGCTCAATCTTGTTGGGCAAGATGCTTCACTGCTAGATTGTCCTCACAGGGGAAAAGTTTGTCCTTATATCTGATCCTTTACATCTCTTCTCTCAAGTCCTTTTGCCATGCACCAGTAAAGAGTTTAAGTCTTTCATCTTGATGGTCTTTTCATAGGTATTGGGGGACTGTTATTAGGTGACTCCGAAGTCATCTCTCCCCCAGGCTGAAGAAGACCAAGTCTCAGCCTCTCCTCACAGAACAGGTGCTCCAGTTTCTGACAACTTTGATGAATGTCCACTGAATTTATTCCAGTTTACTGAACCCTGTCTTGCAGTGGGGGGACCAAGAACTGGATGCACTATTTTAGACACCATCTCAAAAGTGCTGAGTAAAGGACCATAATCACTTCCCTCATCTATTTGGCTGTGCTCCTGCTAATACAGCCCAAGATGCTGCTGTCCTTCTTTGCTGCCAGGGCACAGATCTTATTCATGCTCAATTCACTTTTTGCCAGGAGCCACAGGAAGAAAAAATAAATAAATAAATAAAAGCAAAAAAATAAAAGCCTTTTTTCCACTTTTCTTTAATGACCAAGTCCAGAAGAGCTGCTCCCCAAGCAGTCTATCCCCAGCCTGTATTGGTGTAAGGATATCCTCATTCCGAGATATAGGACTTGGCCTTTGTACTTACTGAATATCAGAGGTTTTGTGTTTGACCATAGGCCCAGTCTATCCAAATCCCTCTGAATTGCAACTCTGTTCTCAAGTGTACTAACTTTTCTCTCTCATTTTTTTTTTTTTTTTGTCATTTGCAAATGTGAAGAAGCACACTGGTGCTTCTTAGAGGTCACTGATAACAATATTAAACAAAATACTTCCCTTTCCATATTCCTGCAGTAACTGATCTCCACTACCCTCTCAGCCTGAACATCCAACAAGTTTTTGTCCACTTAACAGCCCACCCATCCAGATTGTAATAGACAGGCAATCATCACTATACATTCAGGCAGTTGAATATAGAAATACTTTATGAGACAATGTTGATGGTCTTCCAAAAATCAAGGTAAATGATATCTATTATTTTTCTCATGTCCACAAACCCTGTCATTTTATCATGGAAGATAATCCGGTTGATCAGGCATGAATCATCTTTCCTAAACCCTGCTGACTCTTCCTGTGTGTCAGCCTCCTTTATGTGCACAGAAATGTGTTACGAGAGGACTTTATGATTTTCCCAGGGTCTGAAGAAATGTTGAAATATCCTGTAGTTCCCTGGATAGTTTTTATGATCTTTTTTTGAAGATGGGCACATTTAATTTCTTTCAGTCATTGGACTTGCTGATGACACTAAACAGGGAGGAGTGGCTGACATGCCAGAAGGCTGTGCTGCCATCTAGCAGGACCTCAACAGGTTAGAGAATTGGACAGGGAGAAATGTAATGAAATATAGTGAGGACAAGTGTAGGGTCCTGCATTTGGGCAAGAACAACCCCAGACACCAGTATAAACTGGGGACTGCCCTGCTGAAGGGGAGAGGGACCTGGGGTGGACAGACGGATGACCATGAGCCAGCACTGTGCCCTCATGGCCAAGAAGGCCAAGGGCATCCTGGGGTGTATCAGAAGAGGTTTGGTTAGTAGATCAAGAGAGGTTCTCCTCCCCCTCTACTCTGCCCTAGTGGGACTGCATCTAGAATATTGCATCCAGTTCTGGGCCCCTCAGTTCAAGAAGGACAGGGAACTGCTTGAGAGAGTCCAACAGCATCTCCTTTATGAGGAAAGGCTGAGGGAGCTAGGTCTCTAGCTTGGAGAAAAGACTGAGGGGTGACCTTATTAATGTTTATAAATATGTAAAGAGTGAATGTCAGGAAGATGGAGCCAGGCTCTTCTCAGTGACATCCACATAGGACAAGGGGCAATGGGTGCAGGCTGGAACATAAGAGGTTCTGCTTAAATATAAGACAAAACTTTTTTTTTTTTTCTTTTTCTTTTTATCGTGACAGTGACAAAACCCTGGAACAGGCTGCCCAGGGGGGTTGTGGAGTCTCCTTCTCTGGAGACTTTCAAAACCCACCTGGACATATTCCTGTGTGATGTGATTTAGGTATTCCTACTCCGGCAGGGGGATCGGACTAGATGATCTTTCAAGGTCCCTTTCAATCCCTAACATTCTGTGATTCTGTGATATCCCCCCTGATCTCCACAACTCCCAGTATGACAGAGGACAATCAAAAAATTCTCTCAGCATCCTTTGTCTGACAGTCCTGGATGTATATACAGACTGAGGGATAAGAGGCTGGAGAGTAGTCCCACGGAAAGGGATGTAGAGATTCTGGTTGACAGCAAGTGGAGTATGAGTCAAGCCTTGGCAGCCAAAAGGATAATCATATTCTGAAATGCCTTAAGCACAGCATAGTTTATTAGTTGCGAGAAGTGATTGTGCCAATGCAGCCTCACCTTGGGTAGTCTGCAGCTTTGGGTGTTATAATTTACAGACATAAAATTATTAGAGAGTTTTAGGAGGGCTATGATAGATAGGGTCTAGTAGGCAAGATGCATGTGAGAAGTCTGAAATCTCTTGGTTTGCTCAGATGAGGAGACTGAGGGGAGGCCTCATAGTGGCCTACCATTTCCTCACAAGGGAGCAGAAGGGCAGGCACCCATCTCTGCTGTCTGTTGACAGTGACACAACCCAAGGGAACAGAATGGAGCTATGAAAGAAGCAGGTCAGGTTGGATGTTAAGAAAAGATTCTTCACCAGGAAGGTGGTCAGGCACTGGAACAGGCTCCCCAGGAAAGTGGTCATGGCACCGAGCCTGCAGGAGTTCAAGAAGCTTTTGGACAATGCTGTGACATATGGTTTGACTTCTAGATAGTCCTGTGAAGAGCTGTCCTGGTTTCAGCTAGGATAGAGTTAATTTTCCTCCTAGTAGCTGGTATGATGCTGTGTTTTAGATTTAGGATGAGAATAATGCTGACAATGCTGATGTTTAAATCATTGCAAAACAATGCTTACACTAAGCCAACTACTTTTCAGCTTTTCACACTACCCTGCCAGTGAAGAGGCTTGGGGTGCACAAAGAGTTGGGAGGGGATAGAACCAGGACAACTGACCCAAACTGGCCAAAGGAATATCCTATATCATCTGACATCATACTGAGCAATTTGAGCAATTAATATGGGGTGGCTAGGTGGGGCTTTGGGGTGGAGAAGGGGCACCTCTTCTTGGGAATGGGCTAAACATCAGTCAGCTGATAGTAATTGCATTGTGCATCATTTGTTTTGTACACATTACTGTTATTATTTCATTTATGTCCTGGTAAGTGTCTTTATCTCAACCCACAAGCATTTATTTTTTTCCAACCATCTCACCACAGCAGGGGGTGGAAGGCAGTGGGCAATGGCTGTGTGGTGCTGAACTGCTGACTAGGTTAAACCACAACAAGAGAGAGGAGTTGGACTTGATGATCCTTCATGGGTCCCTTCTAGCCATGGATGTTCTGTGATTCTAACAACTCATCATTGAAGGTATGATTGGCATGGATTGCCAGCTATTAGGCCTATAACTTTAAACTACTAATTTCTTAGTTCTAAATATAAAATTGTGTGTACGTAGTGAAATTTAACACAAATACTAGTAGTTTGGTTTTTTTGTTTGTTTCTTTTGTTTGTTTTTTTACAGAAGCAGAATTAACCCTCTGTAGCATAGATATTTACAATATAGGTACCTAAATCTGAACCAATCATTCACAATCCCCATATAGCCATTAAAGAAAAGTAGACTAACATTTTGACTTTTAGTGATAAAGGAAACAGCCAAAGTAATTCAGAATCACCTCTTACAGTATCTCCCAATTGCCTCTTTTTTCTCCTTGCCACTGAGTTAGACATCTAACCCAGATGCAGACAACTACTTTCTAAGATGAACCTTCATAGAAGGTTCATTAAATAAAAAAAAGAAATATTATAAGAAATTATTTATAAACTTTCACTCATATCTTTTTTTATACACACTTCGTCTCGATAAGGTCCATTTCTCTGAAACAATTTCAAATTCCATTTTTAGATGTTTTCTCTCTTCACTGCATTTCCTAGTGACATACAACTAGATCTACCTCCCTTGATTGACTTTTTTTTTTCAGAATTTGCTACTTGAAAATTAACTGGACATTAGCTTTATCAGAGGTTATGTTATTAATTTTATTGTTTTGCTAGTTTATTTTTAAACTTTTACTGACATAAAAGAAGCAAAATAATTTATAAGAAACATTCTTCACAATGTCCATCAATCTCTTTTTAGGTCCTTTTTTTTTTGAGGAAGACTGGAAAAGTATTTTTACTTCCTAAATTACCTTGATATAAGAGACACTGGTGGGAACTGGTGAATCTTGGTTTATTTGGGGGATTTGAGTTATTTTTAGCAAGGAGAATTTGCCAAGCACAGCATAACTGGAAAGAGAGTCTAATGAAATCTCAAGTGTCAATATAGGCTAATGATACTTGAAAGTGACATGGTTATATCTCAACAGGATAGCATTGGGCTTAGCCAAATGTCAGAATTTTGACAGGCAAGTATCATAAAGATACATCTCAGTCACCTCCAGTGAAAGAATAAGTGATGAGCATTGTCAAGATGTCCTTCATCTTTCCTTGGCAATTAAAGCCAACCGAGAGCCCAATGTCTTCTCTGCTGTTACATTTACTTTCTAGTTTCCCCTATATACTTTATCTGTGGTCCCATTCTCCTACAATGGTAAAGTGAAGACAAGAAAAGAAGAAATAATTGTCTTCTTCACTTCAGTGGTACTGACCTATTACTTGGGGGTAGAGAAGGAAAAATAAAATAGTTAAGTTCTAGACTGCTTACAATCTTATTTTTCATTGCTTTACTCACACTCAAAGCATAGTAATTCTGTACACTGACTTTGGCAACAAAGCTGCTTCTTTTTCTTACCCTAATCCTCACCATCATTTCTGCCCTGCAGCACAGTTCACAAATTCCGTGAAGAACCACATTGCAGAATAAATCACTGAAATGAACTGGACTAAAAATAAAACAAAGTGTTCATGTCTTGGAAAAGCTAGGTCCTGTCAGTGACTTGGTTTACAAAACAGCATCAAAACCAGTTCCACTGGTTCAGCTGAGAGAATTATTTTGACATCAGTTTTACCACTGAAGTCAATGTGTTTTTAACTGCACTCTTAGTCTGTACTACAGAAGTCCTACATAATTACAAGCAGACTGCTCATAATATTTAAGAGCCCCTTAAACACACTTGTTTATGTTACTGTTCCATGATACAAAGAAGTAACTCTGATGACAGAAGACAAGATTCATACCTTAACCAATATAGATGGGGATGTGATATACAATGACAGAGAGATTATCTTTTATCTGGTTTAGATAATACACCTAAAGCTCTATAGAGTAGGAAAATCTTCTTTTGGAAAATTAGAAGGAAGTGTAGACAGAGGTGGATCAGCCACACAAAGAGTGAAGTAGGAAAAAAAATTTACAGCACTACACTCCAACAAAATAATTATAAGTAAATAAACAAAAACAACAAAGGCAGAGATAAATCAAGAAAATATATAGATTAACAAAAATGTTGAGATACATAAGCAATAGCAAGGTAATCAGCAGTAAAGTTACCAACAGATAAATAGTAAGTTTAAAGATATAATTCCATGTGGGAAGGAAACAAGAGGGAAAGAGAAATAACCAGAAAGAATAAAGTCTAAGAAGACACATAGATATTAGAACTGCTAAAACCAGAGTGGTGAGAATGCCAGTCAGCTGTCTGAATCAACCATCAGCTTGTTTCAATCACCAGTCTCCCAGCGAGAGCTTGTGTGCCTGGAGCTGTGTGAAATCACAGGCACATTGCCAGGATGGCAAGATATGGTGCCTCCACTCAGACTCCTACCTCAGCTGGACCTTCCTTCCCGTTGTTGTGTTACAAGGAAATAGGTAGTTATGATAGTGGATTAGAGCCAAAGTCAAGGTGTATGCATCACCTTGGCAAACTGTGATTCATTATAGCCAGGAGCAGGAAGCACAGTAGATGAGCAGCATTATTTCTAGCTTGAGCTACTCACTTGCTGATAATGAGAACAGCACCCTAGGGGAACTCTGTTGCTTTGATTTTTGCTGTTTCTGCACCAACCCAATTCCTACCCTGATAATTCTGTGCCAGGAAGAGACGATTCTTGCTCCTACGACTTCATGCTTGATTTAACCTACAAACAGAAGCAGCCCAAGGCTTTCCAAGTATGAGTTACTAACTGTTTTTGCAATTACACATAACATGTTCCAGTGTTTCAGTTTCCTCAGTGCTAGTGAAAGTGAACCTCCATAGAGCCAGCCTATCTGTTCAAGCAAGCTTGTCATGTAGACAAACATGATCTCACAAAAAAAAAAAAAAAAAAAAAAAAAAAAAAAGCAAACAGGACAGGGGACATACCACTACAGACACAAGCGAACAGATTCCAATTTTCGCCTGCCAAGTTATTAGGAAGGTTCCCCAGCATAGACACTCACCAGCAAAAATGAATATGCAGTTCCTGTACAACAGATAGTTAAGGCTTGAAAACATCCTCAGTGTCCAAACAGCTTAAACTGTTTTGACAGTCTATCAAATACTATTATCCACATTTCACACAGTTCAAACTGATTCCAGCTTATCAGCTGATTAAATGTGTATTCTGTAGCTGTTTGGATAATTTCCTTCTACGACTCACTGTAAAGTTTAACTAGTTTTGAAAATAAGCTGTAAAAAGCTAGAATACATACTTCTAGTAGTATTACCCATGTCAACTGGTCTTTGATCATTAATAAAAACACTTAGAGATTGATAGAAGTCCTTGGATCATATGTTTTGCCCAAATAGCCCACTTCAAAGCTGGTGCTTTATTAAAATTCATTTACTCTGGAGATCAATGTTAGATGTACTTTGAGACCTGAGAAGTCAGAAAAGAAAGATGCGGTGTATCCCATCCACAGATTTATAGAAACACCTAAGTTGGAAAATACCTTCAAGATCATCAAGTCCAACTATTAACCTGGTCTATCAAATCCCATCACTAAACCACATTCCTTAGTGCCACATCCACAAATCTCTTAAATACCTCAAGAGACATGAACTCTACCACTTTCTGTGCAGCCAGTTCCAATATTTGACCACTCTCTCCATGAAGAAATTCTTCGTGATGTCCAATCTAAATCTCCTGTGGCACAACTTGAGACATCCCATCCTCACATCCCATCACTCATCACCTGAGATCACCTGAGAAAAGAGATAAACACCATCTTCACTCCAACCTCCGTTCACATATTTATAGAGAGAAATGAGATCTCCCCTCAGCCTCCTGTTATATAGACTAAACCACCCTCAGCTGTTCCTTATATCACTTTTTTTTTTTTTTTTTTTTTTTTTCCTCTCTTTCCTAGTCCATTCACCAGCTTTCTGGCTCTTCTCTGCATGTGTTCTAGCAACTCAGTATCCTTCTTGTAATGAGGGGCCCCAAACGGAGTATAATATTTGAGGTGTGGTCTCACCAGTGCAGTATACAAGGAGGACAATTACTTCCCTAGTCCTGCTGGCCACACTATTTCTGATGTAGGCAACTTATTTCTGAATAAGTAGGAGACACTATATTTGCAAAAGCCATCAATGCCCCTGAAAGTTTACAGTCCTACCTATGACAGTAACATTATTTGTTTTTATTTTGGTATTCAGAAATACACATGAATATACACAAAATGGAGGAGGGGGAAGACCTAAGAAATACCAGTAGACTTAAGGCTTAATAACTTTTCTGGTTATCTATACCATTCCACATAGTCTCCTGTCTTTTCAGTGGTCATTAAATATCAGTTTTCTATGGAACTGAAGTGTGTTTTCTTTGAAAGATAACTTTTCCGTGAACACAACTGGGAAAAATTACTTCCCATCTGTCAGGATTTTGCATAAAATAACCCAAGGATTTCTCTTCTCAGAACTTTCTGAAAGACAAAAATCTTGTCTGTGATTCATCAGAGTTAAGCTATGCTGAAGAGAGACCACATTAAATACCTTTATAAATTCTTGCCTCAGTATTCTCTATGATACAGTGGCACATTATCTATTCTTATGTTCCTATAGGGTTAATTTTCTCTTCCTTTTCCTCTCTGATAGGAAGAGACTATGAAAAGGGATTTTATGGCAACAGAACATGGAAAATTGGATGAAAGAATAGCTATCTGCATAGGCTTTGAAGACTTTTTCCATCACTGAGCTTGGGGAGTTTCTCTCTTCCCCTGTTCTTTCTCTCTATTTTCACTGCTCCTGTTGCCTAAGTTTCATTTCTATTTACCAAAAGTTTTTCATTGATGAACGTATCTCACTGCAGATAACTCTTTTGCATTGTTTTTGCAGGTAAGAGAAAAATCTTATTCTTAGAGATGAGAATTACATATGTGTATTATTAAAGAAAAACATACAATTCAAATGAGAGGAAAAAGACAATAATAACTTAAATGTAATAAGAGTGCAGGAAAGAGTTATATACGGCTTCCTTTTAAATGAATAACCTACAAAGAAAACTAGAGATGACCTAGAAATAAATTAATGCCTTTACAAAGCAAAGAAGCTTACTTTTCTTGACACCTTTCTCCTTTCTCTTCCCCGCCTGCCCCCCTCCCCCATCCCCCCAATACATAAACATAAATAAAGGAAGAAAATTATGTTTTAAGATAATATTCAAGGAACTGTACTTGGTAAATAACTGACCAAAAATTGACCTAAATTACAAATTTCTTCAGTGACAATATGCAGGAAAGTGGTGGAACAGGATATTTATTTCAGAGAGTACAGGTGTTGAAGATGGCCTGAATTCCAAACCACCAACTCCATGCCAGAAATACAGCTAGATAAACAGCTTCTTTCTTGGTTGGGTTTTCATAATACAATATCATCACAACTTTTAAAAGAATTTAGGAGATTTTTTTAATACTGTCTTGTCTTCTTCTGTGTTCATGGATAATGTTTATTTCCTGAAGAGGTTATTTTCTGTAAGAAATACCACCTCAGAGACATCAAGTGTATTTATAAATAATAATAAAAGAAATAACCTTCAGGTGTTCAGTTAGCTTAATTCATAGAATTATAGAATCATAGAGTCATTCAGGTTAGAAAAGACCTCCAAGATCATCTATTCCAGCCATACCCCGACCACCAATATCACCAACTAAACCACATCCCTAAGCACCACGTCCAACCTTTCCTTAAACACCCCCAGGGATGGTGACTCCACAGCCTCCCTGGGAAGCCCGTTCCAAAGCCTGACTACTTTTTCTAATTTCTCCTAATTTCCAACCTAAATCTCCCTGGTGCAACTTGAGACAATTCCTTGTAGTTCTATTGCTAGTTATCTACAAGAAGAGGCCTACCCCCAGCTTCCTACAGCTTCCTTTCAGTTAGTTGTAGAGAGCAATAAGGTCTCCCCTGAGCCTTTTCTTCTCCGACTAAACAACCCCAGTTCCCTCAGCCACTTCTCAAAAGACTTGTGTTCCAGGCCCTTCACCAGCTTCACCAGTGTGTCTCTGGATGTGATCCATGGGCTCAATGTCTTTCTTGAAGTGAGGAGTCCTGTTGTGGTTTAACCCACCTGGAAGCTAAGAACCACACAGTCATTCGCTCATCCTCCCCCCTTTCTCTCTGGGATGGGGAAGAGAATCAGGAAAAAATGAAGCCTGTGGGTTGAGATAAAGACAGTTTATTAGGACAGAAAATCAAGGAAAATAACAACATTAACAATAATTGTACTACTACTAATAATGTATGCAAAACAAGTGATGCACAATGCAATTGCTCACCACCCACTGACCGATACCCAGCCTATCCCCAAGCAGCCGGTTCCCCCACCTTGGCCAGTCCCCCCATATTAATTGTTCAGCATGACATCGCATGATATGGAATACCCCTTTGACAAGTTTGGGTCAGCTGTTCTGGTTCTGACCCCTCCCATCTCCTGTTCTATCCTCAGTTGACACGTCAGTGTGAGAAGCTGAAAAGTCCTTGGCTTAGTGTAAACACTACTTTCAATGATTTAAAAGACAGCATGATCAGCATTATTCTCATCCTAAATCCAAAACACAGCATCATACCAGCCACTAGGAGGAAAAATAACTACCCTAGCCAAAACCAGGACAGGCCCAAAACTGAACACAGTACTCAAGGTGCAGTCTCACCAGAGCAGAGTACAAGGGGACAACACCTCACTGGTCCTGCTGGCTATACTATTCCTGATACAAGCCAGGATGCCGTTGGCCTTCTTGGCCACCTGGGCACACTGCTGGCTTATATTCAGGTGAGCATCAATGTGCACCCCCAGATCCTTTTCCTCTGCACACCTTTCTAGCCACTCTTCCCTAAACATGTAGTGCTGCATGGGGTTCGTTGTGGCCAAAGTGCAGGACCCAGCACTTAGCCATATTGAACCTCATCCCATTGGCTTCTGCCCATCTACCCAACCTGTCCAGGTACCTCTGCAGGGCCTTCCTATCCTCCAGCAGATTGACACTTCCCACCAACTTGGTGTCATATGCAAATTCACTGAGGATGCACTCAATTCCCTCATCCAAATCATCAACAAAGATATTAAAGAGGATTGGCCCCAACACAGACACCTGAGGAACACCACTGGTGACCAGTCACCAGCTGGATTTCACTCTGTTCACCACCACTCTCCGGGTCCGGACATCCAGCCAGTTTTTAACCCAGCAAAGACTGTACTTGTGCAAGCCATGGGGTGCCAGCTTCTCCAGGAGAATACAGTGGGAGACATTTACAAAGGCTTTGCTGAAGTCTAGGTAAACTATATCAACTGCCTTTCCCTCATCCACCAGGCAGGTCACCTGGTCATAGAAGGAAATGAAATTGGTTAGGCAGGACTTGCCTTTCATGAACCCATGCTAGCTGGTCCTGATCCCCAGGTTGTCCCACATATGCTGTGTGATTGAATTCAAGATTACCTGTTCCATTGTGATTCCTGGAACTGTGGTCAAGCTGATAAGCCTTTACTTCCCCAGGTCCTCCTAACGACCCTTCTTATAGATGGGCATCACATTAGCAAATCTCCAGTCATCCAGGACCTCTCTGGATGACCATGACGGCTGATAGGTGATGGTGGAACTTTTATTTGCACTGTAAATATGCCTTTACAGTGGGTAACACCACTCATGACCAGAAATCAGTTATTTACAACCCATAACAGAAAACAATGAGTGGGAACAATAAATTAAATTGGTCAAGCTTTTCTAAGACCCTAAAATCTCCATATCAACAGATCTTCACCATTAGGTTTTGTAATGTTGCAGCCTCAGTGAAGGAAGGAATGAGACTTTGTGCTGAAAAAAAAAAAAAAAAGAATTCTAATAATCTTCTATTTTGAAAAACATAGTATGCACACACAGAAGGATGCCATTAGCTAATTTCATTTTATTGATATATTATCTGGCACATAAAAAGATGTTCCAAAAATCTGTGTATCCAGAGTTTGAACAAAGTAAAAATCACAATGTATAGTGTTTCTGGGCTATCAATTCAAGTCGTTTTTGCTGCTTGTAGAAAGTCTGCCAGAAGTTACATCCTTAAATGTAATTAACAGAACATATATGACATCCCATTCTGAGATATTATTCAAGAGCATCTTGAAAAATTAATGCAGATAAGAGACAAAAATTAGTCAACATTTATTTTAACTCCTTTAAAAAAAAGGGGGGGGAGGGGGAAGGAGAGAGAGAAAGAGAGAGAGAGAGAGATTTCACCTGAATACACTTTACAGGGATTTCACAGGAAGAAAAACACTTTGTATTAAAGGTGTATTTGAGAAAGGCATACCAACACCGAAAAATGGGAATCCAAAGACAAAAAACTTTAAATTAGAAATAGGGCACATTTTTTAATATTACAGCAATACTTAGTGAAACTAGTGGGCACTGTAAGGCTCCTCATATCTACAAGACTGTGTATCTTTTTGGAAAAATATTTTTTCAATGCAAAAAAAAAAGATTTAAATTCAATTAATTTAAATTCAAAAAAATAAATAATAATAATAAAAAAAGAAGTTACTGGGTTAAAGATGTGAATAACAGAATGAAATTCTATGGCCTGTGATACAAAGGAAGTCAGATTAAGTGATTTAATCTGTGAATGTCATAGCTGTGTATCTTTAAAAAAATATGTATCTGAATATCTAATTTATGCAATAGTCACCCACATTTGGCTTCTTTTAATTGAATTAGTTCAACAACAAAACTGTTTCTCTACTTCACGTAGCCAAGTAAGAGTAGGATATGACTTCAGTATGAATTTATTTAGTAACTGGTTTTGGCTGTTTTACTTATGTTAAAGGTAGATAGTCTTTCAGAGAATGTCAAGGGTTTATATATCTGATACCTATATTGCCAAATGTTTTTTAAGTCATAGATAATAGTTTTGCTGTAATTTTATGTATTAATCAACACTTGGAACACTTTAACAATGTAAGTCTTCAGTGTAACATTCCTGAAGTAGAATTGTGCATAGCCTTTATGACCTCTAAAAAACAGGGAGGCTTGATAAGCTCTGTAATGTCAAAGGGGAATATGGGATGAATTGGTCAAAACTGTTACCTGAATGCAGAATACCTCCATTTCCCTTCTCCCCAGTAGCAGAGATTTTTAAACAGCACAGAAAAAAACGTAACTACATATTTATATTTAAGCTTTACGTATTTTTTTTCATTTTATCATATTTTATACTATGTGTTTGTTTGATTGTTTGTTTGTTTTTTCTATTTTTTTTTTTCTTTTTGTATTTATTTTCTTTTCCTTTGATTTCACACTTTCTATTTGCTTTTACCATGGCAATGTGCAATCTTTTTAGCTAAATGGAAATGTTGAGATCCTCTCAGACCTTTCCCTGAATACTCAATAAAACACATTACGACTTGGTTTTAACTTTGTTTGAAGCAGAAGAAGTTTCAGGGTGAAGTCCTTCTCCTCCTAGTTCTCCTAATTAGAGATTTTTTCACTTCTTCCAAAGGTGCTATTTTACGTTTATTCTCATAATATCATTCAGTGTTCTTTATGAGAGAGATATGAATGGTACAACTGGTTTGCTTGTTTTCTTGCTAGAAAAAAGGGCTCTTGGTCTACATATCCTAGAGGACATCTCCACTTCAATAACAATCACAAGTAAATGCGGTTTCTTTTCAAAGTATTAATAAATATTCTAAGTCTGGTACATATAATTTGCTTTTATATGTCATATTGCCTATTAGACTGCTTTCAAATTAAATGCACATTTTATCTTTTACTTTGTTATCTTCAGGTACATTTCTCCAAATCTTGATTATTTTCTGTAGCAGAAGATGCAAGCTTATAGACTTCTGTATCTTCTTCCCATCTTGATGTCCTATGTTCTCAAATTAAATAAATAAAGCACAAATTGAACTTTAATTAGATTATACATTTCTATTTTCTTTTGAATTCAAATGACTTTACCAAAAGGGTTGTTAGACACTGGAACAGGCTGCCCAGGGAAGTGGTGGAGTCACCATCCCTGGAAGTCTTTAAAAGACGTTTAGATGTAGAGCTTAGGGATATGGTTTGGTGGGGACTGTTAGTGTTAGGTTAGAGGTTGGACTCGATGATCTTGAGGTCTCTTCCAACCTAGAAAATTCTGTGATTCTGTGACTTATTCTGAAGTTGTGGTCACTGAGAAATAATTAAGCATTACATTTCTCATAACATAATATTCATCCATGAAAGTACAGGTGTAATAAAATAATAGAAGTTAATCTTTAAAACCAATACTTTTGGTTATCAATATCTAACTTTTTCACAGGCTACTTCCTGCATCAAGGTCTCTTGCAAGAGTAAAGAGATGTTCCAGCATGAGGTTATATATAATTCCATCAAAATAATTTTAGGAAGCATATAATTTTGAATTGCTGATGGAAGCAGATACATGAACAACTGCAAATGTGTTCTAAACTGGGAATGTAATATAGAATTAAATGCAAATGCTATGTTAATGCAACATTATGATAGAGATATGACACAAACAAATCTCATTAAATTCAAAATATAGTTCCCACAGCAACTGTAATTCCACTCCTTGACAATTTCTGTATATATTATGTTATATTTCTATGGTATATAATGTGCAGTATTAACTTCAGTGAATTTTTGTGCATTTGCAGAAAGAGTGAATGATGTGTGTTTTTCTTCTGAGAAACAAAACTGAATTTTCTTATTTTTATTAATGTAAAATCTCTACAATGTTGAATTTATGTTTTCTATATTTAAGTTCTACTATTTGCTTTCTTTCTTTTTCTTTTTTTTTACAAAAAAAAAAAAAAAGACACTTTTCCAGTGTCTTGCCAAACACTGTTTTACAGATTAGTAAGTGTTTTAGGTACAATCAAAGCCATGAATATCACAGAATCACAGAATCACAGAATTTCTAGGTTGGAAGAGACCTCAAGATCATCGAGTCAAACCTCTAACCTAATACTAACAGTCCCCACTAAACCATATCCCTAAGCTCTATATCTAAACGTCTTTTAAAGACTTTCAGGGATGGTGACTCCACCACCTCCCTCGGCAGCCTGTTCCAGTGTCTAACAATCCTTTCAGTAAAGAAGTTCTTCCTAACATCTAACCTAAAACTCCCCTGGCGCAACTTAAGCCCATTCCCCCTCGTCCTGTCACCAGGCATGTGGGAGAACAGGTCAACCCCTGTTGGGGTTGTTTAAAATATGTTTAAGTTAATTTTATTTCACTAGATTTTATTCACCTTAGGTTTTTGTGCACTTCCATTTTCTGGCTTTTTTCCTCCTAACTTCACAGTTTGGGCCTTGGTTTCAAACCAAGAAGACAGAAGTCTTAAAAGGAGGAAAAAAAAAAAAAGCCAGGTTCATTAAGGTGCAAATTTTAGACTGAGTGCCTAATTAACATTCACACATTCAAATAAATAATGGGTTAACAGAACAAAAAGTGTCTGGCATTAGCCAGCTTCTTTATTTTTACCAATTAAATTGTGTTTTAATATATATTGTCATATATGCATTAACCCAAGAGAGACTAACTGTAGCATACATTAAAAGTTGGTACTTGCTAGTGCCAAATTATAGCTCACAGACTAGTATGATTCAATTGGAAAACAGATGAGCAGTTCTTAACAGAGTTTTCTCAGAAGCTCTCTGATAAAATATAAACTTCTACCATCATGGGAAAGAACAATTTAAATACTAAAATCATTTTGAGAATTACAGGAAAGACAAGTGCAAAAAGTCCTTTTAAAAGAAGGGGAAAAAAATGTTATCTTTGTTTTTTAATATCATTAAATTTTGCAAATATAACAGAGATTGACAATTCATTAATCATGAATTTTTAGTTTTTCTTTTTTTCCCTACTATTAATATTTTGAATCACTAACTTTTATTGGTATTTATTTCCATAACATTGAGGAATGTTTATGCAACTTGCATTTTTCTTCAATTACTTGAAACTAAACAGAGCTCATCAATATTTAGCGAAGTTTTCCTAAAATAACAACTTTTAGTATTTTTTTCAATATAAATGTTTATTATATCTTGATATATATATTTATCTCTCTCTATATATATTTGATATATATATTTATCTAAATAAATATTTCCCAACATCTATTCATCAAGACTATAATTGTTTGACCTCACTTTGCTGAAATTCCTGGGGTGCAAGCTCATGTTAATGATTGAAGAGAACACACTGGACAATACTTGTCATGGAGTCCTTCTCTAAGGTGTTTGGAAGTGTTTCTGCCCATTTATTATTACAGCACTTAATTATGAAAAAAAAAAAAAAAAAAGAGAGAGAAATATATATATGTATATTTCACAAAATCTGCTAACTTGTGATTTACATTGGTCTAAATAAAGAATCTAACTCAGAGTAAGTACTATATACTAAAGTACAGGTATACTAAATCATAAGATTTTGAAAACTACAGCAAGAATTATTTCTGAAAACAGATTACTGAGATATTACAAATGTCACTTTGGCTTATCCAATTTGAGATTCTGAGCATTGTTTTAATAATTCTCTTCTGAATAGCTTTTCAAGTCTAATAAAATTGCCTATGCTTTATTTCAAATTGTTGCCCTTGGCAGACCTGGAATAATATTCCTATAAGCAATGAATTAGTTATTATATGTGATTTAAATAAATAATTATGTTCAACTGAAAGCACACCTCACTTAGTACTAAAAATAGTGATAAGTTCTTCTAAACTGATAAAATTATATTCTATGCTCTAACAACACTTATTAAATAGAGCAAGCAAGCTAGGAAAGTGTAAAACATTTATTTCTGTTCTCTTTATGTGCATTTTAATTTATGTTCCAAGACTAGTCACAGCCCATTATTATGCTCTATCTAAAGGGTTGTTTTTCATTTGTTTCTTTATTTGTTTGTTTCTTAAGTGAAGAGATATTGTCCTTTTGCAATGTTTACATATGTTTTTTGCTTGTCTTTTTTCCTTTATTTTCTGTATATTTATAAACTGAAGTACAACTTCAGTTAGTGAAAGGATTACTACTCATAACATGCGGAGCATTGGGACAGATACTGCAACAGTTCTTTCTTAGAATTCCAAGTTTCTCTGCTTTGTGTTGCAAAAGGGAGGAAAAAGGAAAAAAGTACTTAGGACTTTCCAAAATATAGAAGAAATAATGGCTTGCCAGCATTGTTTTGTTCAGTGCAAAAATAATGACAGTTAAATCCTTGACTCTTATCTAACATGAGCACCATTGGAATCAGAGAATATATGACCAAAGAGCAAGCTCTGGTAACACACAGAGGATTAAAGTTAAACCCTCTAAGTCACACAGAAATATTTAGCTGGTGGTACACATTATTCTAGCATCACTATTTCTGTACGTTTCTTGAAAGATCAAAACTAAAACAGACTTTAATATTCAATCCTGGCAAAGTAAATCTGAAACAAAAATGTGGTGTAAATCTTGGATTTGCATCAATATCAAATTGGAGCAACAGCAAATCAACCCAAGACATCTGAATGTACTGTAGTATTTTAAAACATTGTTTGAAGGAAACATAAAATGCATCTTAAACGGTAGGCAAAATATAGTATCTATTGCAATACAAATTTGAGAAGATATATATTGAAACAGACACAACATTTTAAAATCATTTAATTCATGTAAATGAGATATTGGTGTCAATGAACATTTAAGAATGAATCTGTTCAGAAGATTCAAACATAAATTCAGCTTGTGCATTTATGAAACCTATAAAAGGTTTCAATTTTGTTATTTTCTAAACACAGAAAAATGTATCCCTCCCATTCAGAATATTGAATGTCTTATGAAAAGTGAAAGGTCATTTGTAACTGTCCAAAGGATTGATGGAGTTGAGATACCTCCTTGACCTTCACCCTGCACTCATAAAGAACAGTCTCAGATGACAGAGCATCAGGCAAGTTTTCAGAAAATGTCTTTTCTTATTTTGTATTGCATAGCAGGCTTGTTACCTGATATTTTTCATAATTGTATGTCAAGATTTAATTACTTCATGTCTTCTCTCATTAAAAGTAAATTGTCATCTAATACCACTCAGCTATGTTTGTGATTTGCAATAATTCAAGCATTTCTGTCTGCTTTTGGCCATTGTTTTCTATCTCGGTTTCTACAATAATTGCTTTGGAGGCCTACACAAACAATGTCAAGGTCAAACTTTACAAATACAAAAATTCTTCTCCAATTACTTATTGTCAGTTAAGGATATGCATTATAAAAACTGGTTCAGAGGATTTTCTTTTTTTTTTTTTCCACCATATTATAGTCTTCACATAATACAAGTGGGAATGCATGCTTAAGTGAAGTTAAAACATCAAACTTCCACAAGACTTGTGAAAACATGAAGTATATCACATTTGAAGTATATCACATTTTAATCCTACCATGTTTTCAATCATGTAGTATATTAATGAAATTGTACACAAATTATATTATTAACCAGATATTGGAAGTAAGATAAAATTTACTCAAAGATGAATCCTTTTGTTGTTATATTCTTTCATACTATCAACAGGGAGAGTCAAAGACATATAGCTTAATGGTCCACTTACCAAGAAACAACAAGGCAAAGAATTCATTTATCAAGCTTGAGTATAAAGTGTCACTCTCCCTACTTCCCTACAAAAAGCGTGAGAGTGCCAGGCAGCAAAAGAGTGAAAAGAGAAGAGATGCAAAGCAAAACGAATAAATAAATAAATAAATAAAAGTGCATTTGCTGAAGGGGATGGAGATATGGTAGAGATATTGTGGGGATAAAATAGGTTATGACCTATATATGTATATATATGTATATATATATGTTAAGAGTGACTCTTCATTCCCTAGTTGCTCACTCATCATGTAATAGGTACTAACATAAACATAGTACATTGTCTAAAAGCAGTATTTTCGTAATGTGGTTTTAGATAATCCAAACAAACATTCATGGAAAAATCAAAGGGATATATTTAAATTTTGCCTTTTCAAAACTACTATATTACTACCTAACTGCAGAAGTAAATAAATTGGATCAACAGGATTACCACAGTAACCAACTAGTCTTGATCAAGAATGAAGAGAGAGAAAGAGAGAAGGAGAGAAAGAAAGATAAGAAAGAAAGAAAGAAAGAAAGAAAGAAAGAGAAAAAAAGAACAAAAGAATGAAAGAATGAAAGAACAAAAGAATAAAAGAATGAAAGAACAAAAGAATAAAAGAATGAAAAAGAGAGAGAGAGAGAGAGAGAGAGAGAGAGAGAGAGAGAAAGAAAGAAAGAAAGAAAGAAAGAAAGATGAAAACAGGAGTTTCTAATTGACCTTTCATTTGCTGAAATTAGAAGAAAAAGTATCTAGTATTAACATTTATTGTCTAGGAAAACTATTTGGATCCATGATGTCCAAGTGTTTAAAACAAGAACATCTGGCATTACCATACTACAACCCCTGTGGTTCTGACTGAAGAGATATGCAGGCTTTTTTTTTTTTTATCTACTTTTTTTTTTTTTTCAGAGATATTTTGTCCTTCCATGATCTTAACTAGCTCTTAGTCAAGTCCCACATGTTTTGCTATATGAAATCCCAAGTTAAAACTATTTGAAGTTTTAAACTTTGTGTTTTAATGAGTCTTTTTGGTCAGATGAGTGGGAACAGCTCAAGGTGACTAATTTTTTTCTTTCCTTGGTCATGTATGGAAATTATGATTTTATATTATCTACGGATAAATGCATTGATTTAAAGAACAGTTGATTTTTTTTTTTTTATCATTCTTATCTTTTATCATTGGCTATGGAAACGCAGTTAATAAGTTTCATAGATTGCAATAAAACCCTTGAGAACTGTGTGCATGAGAACATGTAATTTTAAGGTCTAATAATGTGCAGTATGTTTCCATAGGTTACTGAAGTGCAGTTATTTTCAAGCATAGACATTTATTAAAAAGGATATAAGGATAGCATCTCCAAACTAATAGGATTTAATATATTTATTTAAATACAAATAGACATAGAAGATATATTTATGTAACATATGCAGCATTACACTTCCATAAAGTAAAAAAAAAAAAAAAATGTTTGTGGAGACTGTCATTACTGCAAGATTTTAAGAACATATGACATTATCAGAATTGATCTAAAACTTGTTAAGACAAAGGAGGCTTCGGATAGACCTGTGCAGTGTAATCTGTTGAAAAATATTTATTTGGAAAATATCTGTGATGATTTTATATGCAGATGACTGGCAACATACAGCTTTGATCTTATGGTTCTTCTGAGTAAATAAAGTTCATCCACTTTTTTAATTTTTATTTTCAGACAGATCAAGGATATCTAACACTGAAAATATATACATTAGAACTTAATGTGATTGAATCCTTGCAATCCATGAAAGATTATAACAGGATTTAGAGTGAGACAAATACTTTTCTATTTTTTGTTTAGGTACTAACAAACATAAAATTGATTTGTATGTGCTACTATGTCTTATAATACACTACAAAGAATAACACAGTAAAATGATAAACAATTAGCATTTCCTAACTCCTTCTACCTGATATTTCCCATATGTTTTTGGTAATATTTTTTTTTGAATACATCCAAGGTAGTCTTCACTACTACAGAAGTATTTGTCCTTCCAGCACTCATGCAAAATGTTGGCTTGGGTTTCCCAGCAGTTAAGATAAAGCTGAATTTTGTAGTCAAAAGCATGGGACAGTATAGGAGAAGGTATTGAACATGGATCTTTAATCATTCCCATGAAAAGAAGAATGTAGTAGAGAGGTAGGGGAACAAACTCTGGTGACAGCATTAGTGGTGTTGCTGTGTAAAAGAAAGAAATTGAAGAAACAGCTCATTGCTTCTGTATCTATTGCTAATTATAGATGCTGTCCTCTTTCCCATACATGGTGGTTATCCCTTTGTGGCAGCTACTATTCACCTGAACTTACAAACTGTTTACCTAGGCATAGCAAACAGCTGGACCCAAGATCATTTTGCTATTCAAATTTTCATTGTGTTAAGCAAATGCCTGCTTTGCCTAGTCTTGAAAATTATTCTAGAAAATACTATTTGATTGCCCACTAAAAACAAAAATTTAACAACTGCTTTTTACCAACATCATGTACATGTTATAACAAAATGACCAAAATGTTTGTTTCGTACTTTTTGATTAGTAGACACAAAGTAAATAATATATATCAATGGGATCTCCTTTCAGCAGAACAGGTTTTTTGTTTGTTTGATCTGGTTTGGTTTCGTTTCTAAAATGTAGCCCCTCATCATCAGGTTTTATCCCTAAAAAATCTAAACTACACATCAATTTGACTACTTTTGATGGCCACCTATCATGTAATATGAATAATAAACGTTATTTTACTGGTTAAGATTACATTTACATCATTTTTACACTGCAGTGTCACCTGAATTATCAAGTATTCTTGATATAACACATCTTTATCATCTAGTTTGCAGACTTTCCATACTTAACTCATTAGCCATAAAATTAATTGTTACTGCACTCCATTAATAAACACAATATACTTAAAAAAAAAAAAAAAAACAACTTTATATTAACCATTACACATTTATTTCACTCATATATTTTAAGAAGAATTGTAACAGTAAGCAGTATCAGCCAATTCTGTGTAGCAGTGTTAGAAAACAATCACCACAAAAGTACATTAATCCTGTGGCAGAAGATTCATCTGTAGGTACAAGAGGGTAGCTCAGTTTCTTTGACCATTTATCTCCCTCAAACGATCAGCAAGGATGCCAATTAGAAACACTATTTATCACTGTGGCTTGACATGTGATGTTTACAACTTCCTAGCAGAAACAGGACAAAAACATTTTTTCTTTTCTTACTATCTATACCACAAAAAAAAAAAAATCCAAGCACATTTAGCACATTTTCATACAGTTTACTATGTAGTTCAATTTATTTTTCTACTCAGATCAATGTAAAACTATGACAGTTTTAACAGTCTTTCTAACTCTTGTGGTAGAAGAAAGAACCAAATGACACCAAATAAACAAGCTCATTGTGGCAGAGATGTGCCTGGATAGTACAACTAGTAGTGAATACAGACAGAATTTCTGCAGCTATGTGGTGGTTTTACCCAGCTAGGTAGCTGAGCTCCACCAACACTGCTTGCTCACTCCCTCTCCCCAAAGGGAACAGGGTAAATGAAAAGGGCGCAACAGTAGAGATATGAACAGGGAGATCGTTCAACAATCATTGTCACAGGCAAAATAGAATCAGCACAGGCAGATTAATATTATTTATTACCTATTACTAACAGGCTAGAGCAGTGAGAAGCTAACAGCAATCTAAAAGCACCTTCTCCTCATCCACTCCCTTCTAACTCCTTCCCCTGAGCAGCTCAGGGGAACAGAAAATGGGGGCTGCGTTCAGTCCTTAACACTTTGTCTCCAACGCTCCTTCATGGTCACTCCACTGCCCCTGCTCTGTTTGGGGTCCCTCCCACTGGATGCTGTCCTTCCCAAATTGGGGAAGGGGTTTCCCACAGGCAGCAGCTCTTCAAGACCAGCTCCAATATGGGTCTGTACCACAGGATCCATCTGTCAAGAGCAAACTGCTCCAAGATGGGTCTCCCACCAGATCACCTGCTCTTGTGTGGGCTCTTCATAAGGCTGCAGCTCTGGCCCAAGTCTGTTCTGTCAGGGGCTCTTTACATGCTGCAGACTCCTTCAGGCCACATCCACCTGCTCCACCAGGGGCTCCCCCATGGGCTGCAGCATGGAAATCTGCTCCACTGTGGTACCCCATGGGCTGCAGGGGGACAGCCTTCTTCACCAGGGGCCTCTCCAGAGGCCACAGTGGAACTTCTGCTCCAGTATCTGGAACACCTCCTGCCCTCCTCCTGCACTGACCTTGGGGTCTGTGGGGCTGGTTCTCACTCCTCACTCTCCCAGGTTTGTTTGTTTGTTTGTTTGTTTTCTTCTTCTTTTTTTCCTTTTTTTTTTTTTTCCTTTTTTTTTTTTTTTTTTTTTGTTTTATTTTGTTTTGGTTTGTTTGTTTGTTTTGTTTGTTTAAATCTGTTCTCACAAAGGCACAAACATCACTTGCTGATTTGGCTCTGGCCAGCAGCAGGTCCCTTTTGGAGCCAGCTGAAGCTGGCCCTTATCTAACATGGTACAGCTTATGGATTCTTCTCACAGATGCTACCCCTACATCTCCCCGCTACTAAAACCTTGCCATGAAAACCCAATACAAGCTAGCAGGTCAAAGGAGGTGATTCTCCTCCTCTATTCCATTCCTTGAGACCCCACCTGAAGTACTGCATTCAGCTTTGACACCTGCAGCATAAAAAAGACAACAACCTGTCAGAGTGGGTCCAGAGGAAGGCCATGAAGATGAACAGATGTCTGGAACACCTCTTCTGTGAGAAGAAGGCTGAGAAAGTTGGGGTTATTTAGCCTAGAGTAGAGAAAAAGAAAATGAATCCACTTCTAAGCAGCCTCTGTTTTGTTGACTTCAGGGGAAAAAAAAATCCACTGAAATGTAATGACTAAGAAAATGACTCAGTGATAAAATAGTTTTTAAAAGCAATGGGACAATACAACTGTCTCCTCAGGGATCAGCTCCAAAATTATCCTGTATGTGTGACAGATGTATGCTACTTTCATTTTCTGAACTAAAATGCTATTCCCATGTAAGTTCATTATGCATCTCTAAGATGTGCCATCACTTCATCTCTGGGGAGACCTTCTAGTAGCCTTCCCATATTTAAGAGTGGCCTAGAGGAAAGCTGGGGAGGGACATTTTATCAAGGTGTATACTTTATCAAGTATACTGCCAAGACATAGAGTAAAGGTTTTAAACTAAAAGGGGAGACTTATATTAGATGTTAAGAGAAAACTCTTCACTGTGAAGGTAAAATATTAGGTATTGAAACAGGTTGCCCAGAAAAGTTGTGGATGTCCTGTCTCTGGAAGAGTTCAAGGCCAGGTTGTAAAAATAATAAATAAATAAATAAGATGACCTAAAATTATCTGAAATAAAATTAATAAAATAAAATAAAATAAAATAAAATAAAATAAAATAAAATAAAATAAAATAAAATAAAATAAAATAAAATAAAAAGATAAGCAACTGTACTGGGTCATCTAAGGAGGGGGAGTGAGAGAGCAGTTGTGGTGTTTAGCTGCCCAGCATGGTAAAACCACCAGAGCAACATGCCAAGAAAACACAGTTTTCTTGTTTTGTTTTCTTGTTTTCTTTGTAGAAGGTACTATAATTAATAATTCCAATTTCCCATAGATTTGTGCCATTTGGCAAATAAACCTTGTTTTCCTAGGTGCTACAATACCCCTTTTTTATTTCTATGTAAGTGCCTATTTGTATGAAACCTGCAGGAACGTAGCACTGAGCACCTTAGTTTTGAATATTCCACCAAACTCCAATCAAATTGGCTAACATCCAGTGATATCAAGTCATTAATATCTAACTAGAAGAATAGTTTATACTATATGAAAAGTTATATACTACTTATACAAGGACTATATATTTTAAATTTTCTCTGATTAATTGTTAAAATAAAAGTTTTAAAAAAGTTTAATGCATAATTCTATATGTATTCATGGTAGAGATGAAACTTTGAAAGCTTACTGTCATATTGAACAATCCTATCTTTAAGGTTTAAAATCTTCACTATTTTTCTTACTTCTGAAGTTGTTCAGTAATATGAAGAAGTTAATATATTCAGCTCAAAATCTAACGCAAGTAAAATTCAATTCCTATGCACATAAGTAACTGTCATATATAAAATCTATCTGTATGGTAAATATTTTTTCTTGAATGAGTTACAAAACTCATAGTTTTTGTAACTGGTCTTTTTCTTAATCGGGTACATGACTCTCTGTAAACTTTCCTTGCTTTCAAAGGCAAACATAACTAATAATTTCTGTAAAGGTCTTGAGTCCTTCCAACATCTGGTTTTGGTTTACTATAAAAACTCTCTCTCTGATCTCATGCGTTGAACTACTGTATGTTCGCCACTGTCTGTTTCCTGTGAAAAAATACACTGAACAATAATAGCTTTTGTTTCTAACCTTCCAGTCACTAGAGCAGCTGAACAAATAATTTTTGTGCTTTCATTTGAAAAAAATTATTCCATATGTATGTTTGTGGAGGGTCATTTGGGTTATTGGATGTTTCATCATTTAAAAATCAAATATTAGAAATTTAAATTACTGAATACTCCATCTAATAGTTTCCTTATGTTTTAGCAATACTGTTGACAAAATTTCTTTCCAAAATATCTTTCAGTCTATAATTTAGCTTTGTGTGAATGGAAAGAGCTATAAAAAAAAAAAAAAAAAAAAAAAAAAAGCATCATGCAGAAACATATAAGCATCATAAATAAACCTACTCAGTTAAAAAAAAAAAAAAAAAAAAAAAAAAAGGTGTCAGTTTATAGTTCTAGTTATTAGTTTTTGTATTTTTGATATATCACTATGATTAGAATATTTTAAGACTAAACTGGTAAATATAAATGTTCACTGTTTTCTTCCTAAATTACTAAGAACACATATTTTTATCTGTACATGCACTCACTCATGAATAATTCCTTTGCTATTCATGAAGAGCACCCTTTTTGCTTCAAACTGCGTGAAGAAGTTTGGACCTTGCAAATTCCCTTGCTTTCATCATAATTTTCAGCTTCTCATTGCAGAATCATAGAATCACATAATCATTAATGTTGGAAAAGTCTTCCAAGATCATCTGATCCAGCCATACCCCTACCACCAATATCACCAACTAAACCATGTCTCTAAGCACCACATCCAACCTTTCCTTAAACACCCTTAGGGACAGTGACTCCACAGCCTCCCTGTAAAACCCGTTCCAATTCCTGACTACTCTTTCTAGAATGAAATGTCTCCTAATTTCCAACCTAAACCTCCTCTGGTGCAACTTGAGGCCTCTAGTCCTATGACTAGTTATCTGTGCGAAGAGGCCTCAGTTCCCCCCAGTTCCCCACAACCTCCTTTCAGGTAGCTGCAGAGAACAATAAGGTCTCCCTTGAGCCTCCTTTTCTCCAAACTAAACAATCCCAGCTGCTCCTCATTAAGACTTGTGTTCCAGACCCATCACCAGCTATGTAGGCCTTCTCCAGACACACTCCAAGGCCTCGATGTTTTTCTTGATTTGTGTGCCCTGTTTTTTAACCCTGCTGGAAGGACTTAGACATGTTGATCCTCATCCCATTGGCTTCTGCCCATCTACCCAACCTGTCCAGGTACCTCTGCAGGGCCTTCCTATCCTCCAGCAGATTGACACTTCCCACCAACTTGGTTTCATATGCAAACTCACTGAGGATGCACTCAATTCCCTCATCCAAATCATCAACAAAGATATTAAAGAGGATTGGCCCCAACACAGACACCTGAGGAACACCACTGGTGACCAGTCACCAGCTGGATTTCACTCTGTTCACCACCACTCTCCGGGTCCGGACATCCAGCCAGTTTTTAACCCAGCAAAGACTGCACTTGTGCAAGCCATGGGGTGCCAGCTTCTCCAGGAGAATACAGTGGGAGACATTTACAAAGGCTTTGCTGAAGTCTAGGTAAACTATATCAACTGCCTTTCCCTCATCCACCAGGCAGGTCACCTGGTCATAGAAGGAAATGAAATTGGTTAGGCAGGACTTGCCTTTCATGAACCCATGCTAGCTGGTCCTGATCCCCAGGTTGTCCCACATATGCTGTGTGACACATATGCATGTATGTCTTCATTCAGACAAATGTAAATATAGACCTGTTCCATCAGCTTTCCTGGCACCAAGGTTAGGCTGACAGGCCTGCAGTTAATCAAGTCCTCCTAATGACCCTTCTTATAGATGGGCATCACATTAGCAAATCTCCAGTCATTCAGGCCCTCTCCAGTTGACCATGACTGCTGATAGATGATGATGTATCTCTCATTTGCACTGTGAAGATAACTTCTTTTGTTTTCTTTTAAACAGAAACATTTACAGTCATGATGCACTTTCTGTTTGTGTACTGTATCATGACCCACTTTGCTTCCAGGGTTGTATGTTTCATTAAATTAAGGATTCTTATAGTACAGTTTTACAAATAATTAATTGGCTTTAGATTATTAAATTACCCAACACTTTATTGAAGCTTTTATTGAAGCCAGTGTAAAATTGAAGTTTAACACAAAACCTTAAAAGTAGGCTATGTTTGCAGGATAAGAACACTTTAAGTTTTTTGTTTTTGTTTTTGTTTTTTTTAATTTTTATATATTACTTTCTGGTATCTCCCTCTAACCTAAATCTAAACAAATATTTTAAAATATGAAATTCATGCTTATAGTTTTATTTATAATTTTTATAACCTTACTTTTATAGTCTAATTTTTGCTGTTTTGTTCTATTTATTTTTTTTTAATTTATTATTACTTACATTTTAAACATAGGTAATATATCTCTTACTAATTTAGATATATTTTCTCCATATTGTAATTTAACTAAAAAAAAAAGTATATAAATGTTGTTTGAAATTTATATAATACACAAAGGAAATCAAATTTTATTTGGAAGACATACAATGTATTCCAATTTATCTCTTTGTTTGTTTATTTATTTGTTTACTTATTACTTGAATGAGCTTTCTCATATCTTTAAACTGGGGTAAAGTGGCATATTATCTAATCAGAATTTTACAGTCTTTAGCTGAATTTTAAAATTAAAAAAATATATATATATATAATATAATAAAAGGACTCATTTTTACAATACTTCAGGAGTGCAATTTCTATTTAACCTGCGACAAAGGAGTTTTAAATTAGTACTAACATAAATAAGTAGAATTACATAAAACAGAGGTGACTCCAGTAGTTCAAGACTATGATCTCAAATAATTTTTGAAAATGTTACTGAATCAGAAAAACCATTAATTTAATCCTAAGCAAGTGTCCACCTTAAGGTAAAAGGAGCAGGAAAAAATAAATAAATAAATAAATAAATAAAATGTATTTCCAAGATGGAGCTTGCTGCATTTCTAGGGTGCATTTTAAGACACGTGCCACATCGAGGAGTGGTGCAATAACCTAGCATATCCCTTCCAAAATATTTTACTACAATAAATAAAATATAAAACAAAAATTGAAAAATATCAAGATTCCTCTTTTTGCCTTGACTGAAAACTTCTGAATACAGGAAATAATCCTTTTATAAACTGTGTAGACATATTTTAGCCAGGTTTAGACATATTTTAGCCAGAAGCATCAAACTTCACAAAGGACAACTTGAAACCACATTCAGGATTCATCTGACACCATGAAAACAAAGGATTACACTATCATGAGCTAGGAATAATTTTTTGTTCTTGTTGTTTTTACTTTTGTTTTTCTAAAAGTTGCTACCTTACATGCAGGAACAGTCTACATACTTTTAACATATAATTTACTTCAGTGAGTAGATACAGTTTCAGAACTTGACATTTCAAATTTTTATGTTTGTCTTCTTTTCACTGCAAATTGTGTTTCAATAATCCAGCTTCTAAGCTCAATACATTTATTTTCCTTGCTGATACTTAAAAGCAATAGAATATATTGGAATTATTTCAATCAAGACCTTGACAGCTAAAGAAACACCAATTATAATTTTTACAGTTCAATACAAATTGAAGATAATTTCTATTTTTAATAACTAAGATTTTATTTTACCCAAGTCTACTTAGAATTTACTATTTTTCTTATATTCAGTATAAATATTATGGAAGCTTATGCAACCATAAAAATAGCAAAATAAAATAAAATAAATCAGAGATGACACTGTAGTGGGTTAACCTTGGCTAACATCTTAACTCCCATCAAGCTGCTCCTTCACTCTCCATCTCAGCAGGAGAAGAGAAATTATGAAAAAACAAGAACAAGAAAGCTCATTGGTCAAGTTAAAGACATGGAGATCACCTACCATTTAGTCATGGGTGAAACAGGTTAAAATCAGGAAAAAATAATTTACTGCCAAGTAGAATGGATTTGGAATACAAATGTGAAAACAATACCTTTCCACCACCCTTTCCTAGGCTCACCTTGATTTCTTCAATGTTGACTCCACAATGTCCCACAGTGTGCAGTATAGTGGCTATATGAGCGTGGTGCAATTGCTTAAAGTAACCAGGAAAATAAAAGTAATATTCACATTTTAAAGAAAATGTACAGCATTGAAGAGGCTTTCAGGGTAGCTGCATTACCTGAGCATTCTCTAGGCTTCCAACCTTAGATGCCATCACACTGGGGAAACCTTGTGTGCTGACTCTAAGGAACAGAATGGAGCATAGAGTGGAGTGGAAACACCATGGCTAGGCTCTGTGTCCAGGTTGGGGCTCAATTGTTCTTGTGCACACCGAAACTGATAAGCTGCACTTTTTGCTACTCTGAGCCGATGACCTGTCATATTTTGACAAATGCTGTACTCTAGTGTACTTTTGCTCATTATAATATCATTATAATACCAAAACATACCTCCATCCCAAAAGCTACTGGCTTCCAAGGTGTGACTACCCCTCACTGAGCATGCGCTCTGAATTTCTCAGAGCCTATTCCTTTAAATGGAGATGGGGAAACTTTTCACCAGTCATAACTAAGATATGCTTGACTAGAGTCACTCAAGCTCCACCTAAAAGACAGAAAATAATATAAATTGGACTAAGAGAGAGGGGATTTTAGAGAAGATACCACTGTCAGGGGAGATACCATCCCAAGGGAATACACTATCCTGAGGACCTCCTGACTCCTGGGACTAGTTGATGGGCTGAGCCTCTCTTCCTTCCACATTGGGACACCTTTGTGTGAGATTTGAACACTTGGTTATACTGTGTGTCTCCGTGGAAACTTAGAAATCTCTACAGAGTCTTTGTGCCTTTTAACACATTAATTTCCAGGCTGCACACCTGCATGTTAGCTTGCTTTTGCAGACAGTAAATTATTACCAGCAATCAAAAGAACCTGAGTATCTGTTGCTGTAATAAATTACACTTAACTGCATTATTCCTAGCTGTGATAGTTCTCATTGAACGCAACTAGAGTAAAGGTGGTTATACGTTATTGGTGAATCCATGACCATGGTAGTTCAGTGCTCTGAATCTGACCAGACCCATAATGGTTAATTGACTACACCCCTTAATGTGACAGTGAGGTACAGGGTTATAGTCAGTACATGACAGCTTCTCTGTTTTGACCCTGCTCCAGCATGGGATCCTCTATAAGCTACTCCGTGTCCAAAGGTCAGGGATCCTAGTGAAGGGTATAGGAAAGGAAGGAAGGAAGGAAGGAAGGAAGGAAGGAAGGAAGGAAGGAAGGAAGGAAGGAAGGAAGGAAGGAAGGAAGGAAGGAAGGAAGGAAGGAAGGAAGGAAGGAAGGAAGGAAGGAAGGAAGGAAATGAATGAAAGAGAGAGAGAAAGAGAGAAGGAAGGAGAGAAAGAAAGAAAGAGAGAGAGAGAGAGAGAGAGAGAGAGAGAGAGAGAGAGAGAGAAAGAAAGAAAGAAAGAAAGAAAGAAAGAAAGAAAGAAAGAAAGAAAGAAAGAAAGAAAGAAAGAAAGAAAGAAAGAAAGAAAGAAAGAAAGAAAAAGAAAAAGCAACTTTGCTACATCGTCTTGCATCAGAATACAGTTGCTTGGAATTATGTATATATACACACTACTTCACAAACACTTCAATCGTTAATAATCTGACAAGAAAGAAACATGGTATTATCTTGTAACTTG
Organism: Anas acuta; assembly: GCF_963932015.1. Taxonomy (NCBI): domain Eukaryota; kingdom Metazoa; phylum Chordata; class Aves; order Anseriformes; family Anatidae; genus Anas; species Anas acuta. The sequence continues at coordinate 127,407,395 of NC_088980.1, read as the reverse complement.
ATTTAGAAAATTGACATTTTACATATCAAATTTAAATATTAAAAATACACTGTGTTTAAAGATGCCAAAAACATGGACAGTAAAACAGAAGTCTTGATGTTAACTGGTTATTGAAGTTAGTATTGTTTTATGGGGATAAAGTAAAGTAAAAGTCAGAAATGGGGTTACATTAAAAATTAATAGAATGGAAAAGAATGCACATATATTCATAGGTAAGCCCAGAGGCAACCATAGAGTAGTTTGTGAGTTTATATACTTTTTAATGCATACATCAGAAAGTTTTCCACCATGGAATAATAACATATCTTTTGGTGCCTACAGAATGTCATTCCTGGAGTGCAAAAATAATATAAAATTTCCACCCTTTCCCTAGGCAAGCTGCCAAGCAATGCATGTTTCTCTGGAAAAATGTAATACAGAGAAGAAGCAAACCATGAGGAAACAGGAAAAAAATAATAACAGAAAGTGGTAAAACGTAGGTGGACATGGTTTTGAAGAAATTAGTGAGAGAAAGATAGAGTCTTTGGGAAGGCTGCAGGCATGTGAATTGATAAATATATTCCTTTTCTATGCTTAAAACATACCTGTAGTAGTCTGTTTTAATAAACTTATTTGTATGTAGTCCATATCAGATTTTTTCATACCATTAATTCTCTTAGTTTAAATGACCTTAACTTTTCCTTCTCTGCTCATCCTTTCTTTCCACTACAAATTTTGGTAGACAACAGTAATATCCCCTCTCCTTTTCTTTTCTCATACCATAAGCTCTCTGTTTCCTTCCCTAAAGATTCTAGAAGTTATTCTCTAAACATGTTCTGAATTTCAAATCTTTGGTGAATATAAATCAAGATTCTACTCAGCATTTCAGACATGTCTCACCAGCAAAAGAAGATAAAAAATTCAGAGAGGATTCTAACCTATGCAAGATATTGTTGTTATTCACGACTTTTTCCTGAAGTTTTATAACTTTTGAAGAGAAAACCTGCAGAGCTTTAGGTCTTACATTCTGATATGTCATACATACAGAAGCTGAATTAATTAGATAGTTACTCTGCAACAGTTGAGATAGTTATCTGAGACAGCAGACTTGATTCACCCCAGGTTAGATAGATATACAGGAATACAGAGGCCCAGAAAGATTGATCAGTGCTTGCTGTCATAATATGCCTTATAATACTGCGATAAAGCTATTGTCACTATTATTGTCATAATTACACATGAGCTAAGATTATAGAAACAAATTTAGGTCATGGCATGGTCATGGTATGATTGTAATTTGCCAGATGTTTTAATAAACAAAAGGAAAAATAGATTGTCTGTCCTCAGTAGACAAAATATTGTCTCTGCCATTACAAATGAAGGACAAATATTATGGGAATGGGTTGTAGTTAGGAGGTAGCCTCCAAAAGCAAAGCTTAGATCAACTTTTTAAAACTACCAGAGGGGTTTTGGTTTGGTTTTGATTTTGGTTTTGGTTCAGAAGGGTGAGGTCTCATGGTCCCAAGAACACTTTGTCTTTCAAAAGTGCTTTACTTAAAATAAGAGACAATGATAGAAACCCTAGAAGATGAATAAAAAGTTTATTGGATTGCCTTTATTTCAGCTTATGAAGAGATAAGTAACAAGAAAATGCAAAGATTTTCACTAATATTCTTTTTGGCCTCTGAGATGTGCTCTAAAGAACAGCTGCTATAAACTACTGATATGCAGGGTGAAAAATAAGGAAAAGGGAAACCAAGGATTCAAATACTACTTACTACAGTTGAAAACACAACTGATAGCAGACTAGTAACACTTCTGAGAAAAAAAAAATAAAAATAAATATACATATATATGTGTGTGTGTATTACATAATCATCCATAATATAAATCTAATTGTTTGGAAATCTTTATTTTTTCTTCATTTGTAATTATCATAAAAAGGAAAAAAAAAATTGAGATTATCATAAAAAGGAAAGAACTAAAGGACAGAACTTGCAAAGTAAAGTTTGTTAGAATTTGTGAGTTAGGAGTTAATTTGTGAGTTCACCATATTTTTTCAATTAAAAATTGGACCAAAATATGAGTTGGACCAAAATATTGCGAGGAGAAACTGACTTTTGTTAAAAATGTAATCAAATAATAAAGAAAACTTCTAGGTTTTCTTGTTTTTGTTGTTTGTTTGTTTTAATTCTTTATGTTTCCCATTTACCAACTAGTACTGGCATGCTAGTATGGTATAGAATGGTATCGTATGAGCTAAAATGCCATTATTTAACAGCAAATAGAATTTCTACTACGTATGTGAAGTTTGCTCAACCTTTTGGGTACTCTGCTGAATATCATAAATTGTCATTTATACAACGTAAAATACTGATTTTGACACATTTCTTCATCATAAATGCTTTTATTGAGGCTGCCACTGATCAATGAGTAGGAAGGAATTCTTAGAGCTTAACATATGAAGTTGCATGCATACATTTGAAACATTGAAACAAGCATTCAAACAGTGATACACAACTAACAATTAAGGTGCAAGGTACAACATACTGAGATAGGACTAAGGAAAATTCAAGAAAAAATATTTCAAAATAATGAAAAAATATTTCAAAATAATGAAGACAATGAAAAAGATTTTGAGTAGGCCTACTGATAAAACTAAAACAAATCCACTCAGTTCTCTAAGCAAGCAAGAGTTTAAAAGCCATAATGTAAAAGGAGGAATTAAGTTTCCAACCAAATCCCATTGGTTGTTTAAAGGAATATGTTTTGATGAAAATTTACAAAATGTGAGTTTGGTATTTACTCCTACTAATAAATACAGTGGTTGCTCAGAAATTTTGAAAATTAGATTTACAAACAAGATAAGGTCCTGTTAAAAAAATAAAAAATAAAATAAAAGTGTCTTTTTCTTACAATTTAAATATTTAATGTAAGTTTATTCAAAAAAACAGCTGAGAAATATCTTAATGAAATTCTGCATCTACTAGCAAACCTGTGACATTAATCATAGGCAATATGTTAGTAGTACAAAGGCTAAATAATGACCATTTATCATGATCAAGATGGAAGTTTTTCTCAAATAAATCATAGACAATTTTTATCCTGAAAGTTGTTCCAAAATATATTTGCAAGACTGATACATAGAATTTTCAGTTGGATCAGAAATAAGACCAAAATCTTTGAGGAGTTCAGCCAGTTCAACTTCTAGTATTAGTGAACATTGAGGTCCACGTCCATGGAAAGGTGTTGGCAACTGGGAACTGCAACTGGCAACTGGGCCTCTCTGAGAACAGGCTGCCCTGTGCTGTACATGGCTGCCTGGTGCTAGTTACAGCCAGCTCCAACAGTCTGTTGATGGACCACGGTCCATGACAGGGTGTACGTAGGTGAACTTCTGTGAACAAGATGGTGACACCTCTACCCCTTAGAAAAGGCAAAATACCAAGCAGGCAGAGGAGGACTAAGAACACAAAAGTGTGAGAAAACAACACTGTGAACACCAAGGTCAAAGAGGGAGAATGACATGCTCCAGGAGCCAGAGCAGAGATTTACCTGAAGCCCATGGAAGAGATCATAATGAAGCAAGTATATCTCTGCAGCCCAGAGAGAATAAGATGATCAGTGAACCAGCTGTATGAAGTCAAAAAATAAACATGCTCATTATTCTAGCTCCCTACATCCAAACATTTGTGTTAAATACACTTTATAAAAGTCCTGGGAGTATTCCAGGGAGTTCTGAATTTTGAACCATTTCTACCAAGAACTGTCTAGGGAAAACATGCTGAAAGCTAAATTCCATAGCCTCCTATTATCAGTTTTTATTGATCCCCCTCAACAATCCCTGAAAAATCCCAACCATGGTCAACAGCCTATGGAGTTACAATGGATTTATAAAGAATAACCCGGTGGAAAATATTCAGTTACAATTAAAGGCCATATATTTCATATAGCTTTCAGTGACCTTCAGTGTCTGAAGAGTGTATTATGCATCTATAGATGGACTTACTAAGAGGTACTGATGATATCTAGAATTTTCAGTTATATTCATCTGGTACAGATACACATTTGCCTAAAATCATATCCATGCTAAAATTCTTTAATATGTTATCAAGCCATAAGACATTGCAAAATCTTCTAAATAAGTGACGGTATTAATGCGATAGTAGATTATGGTCAGAAAACACACAGAATTATATCTTGGTTTTGCACACAGTAAAAAAGTCAGTTACTTACTATACAATTATTTTAGTTCTATGAAATGTGTTGATCAAATGTATTTTATTTCTGTTGTGCTATAACTTGTTGCATGGTTGTGGTCCATTCAGACAGTGCCTATGCCCTGTTTGCCCATGTATAAAGCAGGATAATTTAACTGTTTTATATAACTTTGTCAGTACAGCATTCTTATAATAGAGGATTCAAATGTGTAAGGGAATGAAATGTATGTCTGAAGTCAGCTCTTTTAATAAAAAGTAGTCCTCTGGATATTCATATTAACTAAGAAAGATAACCTAATAATAATAAATAAATAAATAAATAAATAAATAAATAAATAAATAAATAAAAAGGTCTTAATCTTTGTTAATGATTTCCAAGCTAACACTATGTGAACATGCACAGGTACCTCAGAGACTCTGCTTCTAGAAATGATCTCATATCAGCAGATACTGATACATGCATTTTTTGACCCATCTGTTTCAATCTCTGTTTTGTCTAAAAATGTTTCAAACAGGACTAGAATTTGATCTGTCATAGTAAAGAAAAATTCTTACCCCAGGAATGGGCAACTTGATGGCTTTTCAGTTAGAGAGAAAGCTGTCAGGGATTTTTTAATTTAAAGGTAAAATTTAAGTAATAGATGACAACGTCCTAATTTAAAATATTTCTGATGACTAAAATCTATGTTGATATTTTGAACACTGTCTCCAAGATTTATTTCTTTATTTTTTTTACTTATTTATTTATTATAAATAGTACTAAAGAATAACCAAAATCAAAGAAACTGTGAACAAATGATGATAAGAAACAAAAAATCTTCAACATATAAATTAAATATATAAAAAATGCAAAACAATGTGATAAAGAATAAAATATATTTTCAAATTAAGTTGAAATATATTTATATGTTTCAAACATCTTTTGTTTCATAAATTCATTTAAAGAATTTTAAACATTTTGTGTTGCTGTCAGGAAAAGATCTTGAGATATTTTTTCCTTTCTAAGAGATCAGAGCCATATCATGATGACAGTGAGAACAAACTAAATTTGACCAGAACCAGAGAAATTAAGTTATCTGGGTAAATAATGTTATTTTGTCTTGCTTTTTTTTTTTTTTTTTTTTTTTTCCTGTGAGTTAAGTTTATCTGTAATGTAATTTTTAGAAACTGTTACTTACTTATAACTAACACATGAAAATCCTGACCTTATTTTGAAAATGATATTTTCATATAATCAGAAATTATATGAAAATCAGATGAAATTTAATTAACTACTGTATTTATTTGTTTGATGAGTCAGTGATGTCTGTAAAGTAACTCGTGTAAACTATATTAATTTAATCATGCATTAGGAATACAAAAATGTGTTGTTACTGATTAACTGATTACTGCAATGTCTTGCAGACTCAGCATCAAGAAAAATTATGTGAGCAATTGCAGGAAAAGCACTTCAAAAATAAATAGAGAAGAAGAAAAGAACAACAACAACATAAGACAGGAGTTACAAAGAGTTCTGAAGCAGCTCTAGATTTAATTTTACAATGTTCTAGGAGGACTTCAGTGTGAGGAAAAGCACATACTTGTAAGGAAGTAACTGACTGAATTAAAAAATATTTTTTCAATATATTGATGGATCTTAAAAATGTAACCTTCATGACCTTCATGGACTACTCATTGTTCTATACTTGGCAGAAGAGTCTGAAAGGTCTCTTTGTATCTATTTTAATAGCCTGTTTATCTAAATACTTTTGTACAGTTGTAAAAAATATAAACTTAGTTTAAACTTAATTTTTGTAACTGTACAGTACATGTAATCTTACAACAAGCTCTTTCTCAGGAATCTTTTTTTTTTTTTCTTCTGTCGAATAACAAATGAGATGAACAATATAGGAAAACACTGCCTCTATTAGAATTCAGAGCAGTGAAAAAAGAGTTTACAAGGGAATAATGGGAGAAAAGTTATTTAGTAAACAATAAAATTACTATAAGAAGTATATATTCCTTAACTTACCAAAATAAAAACAGAAACAAATTGTATGCAAGGTGTAAGTATTCTATCTTTCAGGAAAGGATGTGGAAAATACTTGATAGCTACCATATGATTTTTAAAGGAAGGAGCTTATTATTTTGTACCAGGTTCTTTTGTAGAGGGCAATCTCAGCTGCAAAATCTGAGTGTGAATAAACCAATTAGAAACTTAGTCAAGGAATTTCTTTTTCAAATTGTGTTTTGGGAAAAATAAAATAAAATAAAATTAAAATAAAATAAAATAAAATAAAATAAAATAAAATAAAATAAAATAAAATAAAATAAAATAAAATAAAATAAAATAAAATAAAATAAAATAAAATAAAATATGCTAAAACACCTCACTTCATATGCATTAACATTAAATTACAAATTCAACAAACCATTTAAGTACATAATTAATTACAGGGAAGTAGTAAGTGCTGTTGACTTCAAGTTAAGTTCATGTTCAATTGCTTTGCTGAATCAGACTGTCAAAAGATGTTCAATAAGTGGTTTGTTGGTTTCTTTCTTGTTTGCTTTTCTTTTTTTTTTTTTTGGTTAAGAAAACAGGATGATGGGATGAAATTGTCCTTTATTGTCCTTTGTGATTCTCCTGTGTTTAGTTATATGTATACCTGGTCTCATTATGTCAGTATGTATTTCAGTATTTCTCTTATTGTATTTTTTTTCTTATTGTCTTTAAAATATTCATCTGGTCAACTATCCTTTTACTTTACAGCTAGGAAATAACAATATGCCTACACTGCTAACTCAGTCAGAATTGAGCTAGCCATCTGGTTGGTATTGGCAGTTCCAAAGGCAGCATTGTCTAATTCTGTGAAGAATACAGAATGACAGAAAGACTTGCGTAGGCTTGTCCAGAAAACACATTCCACTATAGGAATTTAATAAATTCATAAAATGAATAAAAAAAAATGATAAAATGAATATCCATACATGTTTGTATCTATAATTACATATAAGTATGTACATATTTACAACATATATTTATCTACCCATGTGCATACTCATAGATACTTATATGTATATATATTTATACATATATATACTTATACATACACACACACACATGCAAAATTTAAAATGAATAAAAAGAAATATACAGTGTAATGTTTCTAAGACCAAAGAAGAGCCCACTAAATTCATTTATTACAGACCAAAGTGGTTAAAGAACATGGTAATGCCATATACATATTGAAGGACTGCTGCAGTAACACCCTGGAGTTTTTCTTTCTATAATAGCCCTTCTTTCCATAATACGATGAAATGTAGATTTTTATTATTTTTTTTTTTTTAGGTCATCATTTATTTATGAAGTAGCTTAAGTCTAATGCAATACTACTTAAAAAACCCAAATGTCTCATCTAAATGTCCAAATGAGTACCAAGTATTATTAGAGCATTAGTCTTCTAAATGGAGACATATCAGGGAAAAGAAAAGGAAACTGAAATCTCAGACAATCTATGTCTATTCTTTCTTTCTCTCTGAATAAGAAAACTATACAGTTTAAACCTGCAATTCCTTTGGTTTCTATATATGCCTCTGTTGTAGGCAACAGAAAGCCGCAGCAAAAATGATCTCTACCGCATTAACTAGTTAATCTTAATATATGCAATGTAAGGCAAACATTTTTTTTTTCTTTTCTTTTTGCATTTTCCAGATGAGAAATAGACAGATTTATTTAAGGTAATGCAATGTGACAATGGCAGAGCAGAACGAAGTATTTATACACTGTTTTTGAAGTTTAGACAGTAACCTGATCATCAGTGCAATTTCATTCTGGACTAAGCTAACACATCAACTAAAGCAATGTTGGAGAGAAAAGGTATGCAAACTCATGCAGTCTACACTCCCATCCACGTGTTACTGTGCATTACTTCTCAAACTTTTCTTCAAGAACAAACTACAAAGGACACTTAAGATTCTGATTGTTATCCCTCTCATATTTTCTTCTTCTTTTTCTTGTATAGGAATCACTTTTTACCTCTTCTGAATCTGTCTTCTTCCATCTTCTTCCATCCTTTGGATGCTTCTTCAAAGTAGTCTTACTTTGAAGTAAGTATTATTCAACGCTAGAGTCACCTTATAATATAATTGTCTTTTGACACTCTAAACATATTTTGTTGTTGCCTGCTTTGTTCTTATATGCCACATTATGCCCCACAGATTGCCAGGAACATCTTTGTGGCAGGCTTCATCCCTCACAGCACGCAGCTATGCTTGAGGCACAGTCTGGGGATAACAAATAGGAAGTATGCCTCTTAGAAATTCTAGGAGGAAGAGCTGTGCTGAAGAGTAAGCTTCCAGGAAGATTTTCAGAGATAAAGAAAAAGGTCACCTTTCATTCATACTGGCAGGCCCAGATTGCTGGCATGAAGATTGTCAGTGCTAAAGAACATGCAAGGCACAGTTTAGTGAGCTAGTTCACTGCATGTGTTCTATAAACAATTTGGGGGGGGGGGGGGGAGGGAAGTCTGTAAGAGAACTCTGAAAATCACCTAGTCAGGCTTCCTGCTCAAAACAGAGGTAACTGCAAACTTAGATTATGTTTCCTAAAATCTTAATCAGGTAAAAGGGTAGGTTAAGGTAGGATCCATGTCCATGGCCTGTCCTCATTTTACCTACAATATTTGGAGCAATACACTTCTGTTAGTTTGAGAGAAGGAATCGCTGAGTTTCTGGAGAGGAAGCCAGGATCGAAGGATGGGCAAACTTCAGTCTTGAGAGCTATTGTAGCAAGAGGAGAGCCTGATCATGGAGATACACTGAGCAGCTGGGTGAACGTGTTCCTCTTGGTAAGACTGACAAGGAAATAATTGGTGCTGGCCTATTTCTAGCATGGTATCCTTATGAAACTAGTAGAAAAGTTGTTTGTCAGTGGATGTCTGGGATATGGTAGTTATAGTTAAACTGTAATTTGCCATATCCCATGAGAATGGTTGATGTTGTATTTTGAATCATGTTGTGCAGCACTAACCAACCTTATCTCCTTTGTAATTGGATGAAAGATAGGCCTGGCAAATGTGAAAGAAATAGGGAGATGTGTTTCTTCTTTTGGTAATATGTAATTGATAATACACTTTGCTGTCTGTAGATAGCGTCTCTACTATTTTATGTAGCAGAGAGAATGTGTAGACTGTGACTGGTATGATGGAATGAGAATGTACATAGAATTATGGAAAGACTTTCTACTTATTGATTTCTGCCTACCTTTAAGCAGGTATGTAGATTTCTGGAGAAATTACTGAGGAGATGAGTGATTCCAGCTAAAACCAAAAGGTGTAGAAATGTTTTCCAAGGAAATAGAAAATGGATGATAGATGAATTTATCTACATGAAGATGTCTATTTTGGAAGAGATGCTCAGCCTGAGTTTGAATATGTTTGGTGTAAATCGTGGTTTCTCATTATCTACTGTGCAAAAGCATTTTATTGCTACTCTTTGTTCAGCTTTTATAGCACCAATTTGGCAAGAAAATGTGTATTTGGTGTATGAAATCACGTATCTTGTCAGCTCTGGCCAGCTTCCACAGTGAATTAATTACCTGTGTAAAGAGTTCCTGTAATAAAAAGTGCTAACGAACACAGGCAAGTTCACAGAATAATAGAATCATGGAATAATTTAGGTTGGAAGGGACATCTGACCCCTGCTTTTCTGAGGTCAAATTAAAGCAGGTTGTTTTGGGCTGTTTACAGTCAAGCCTCAAACATCTTCAAGGATGGAGCTTCCATGAATTCTCAGGGTAACCTGTTCCCCTACATCTAGTTGGCACTTCTATGTTCTAACTTGTGTCCATTTCCTCCCATCCTATCACTGTGCATATCTGGTAAATATCTGTCTCTGACCACTCAGTATTTTCCCATTACATAGTTGTAGACAGCAACAAGAACTTCCCTGAGCCTTCTATTGTTAAGGCAGAAAAAAAATTGTTTCCTCTGCCTCTTCTCATATGTCATGTACTTCAGTCCATCTTAGTCACTCTCTGCTTGACTTACTTTACTGTGCTGATATATTTCTTGAAATGGGGAGCTCAAAGTGGCACATACCACTCCAGATACATCCTCTTTTACAAATGTCAAACAGAGAGGAAGAATGACTGCACTGGACATGCTGACCACATTCTTACTAATAGAACTCAGGATGCTTGCTGCTGCTAAATAGCATTCAATTTGATGTCCACTGGGATCCCCAAATGCTTTTCTTCAAAACTACATTTCAGCTTGCTGGTTGGCCACCAGCCTGTAATGTTGCATGAGATTCTTCCTCTCCTCGTGCAGGATTTTGCACTTGTTTCTGCTGAAATTTGTGAGGTTCCTATTAACCCATTTCTTCAGCCTGCCCAGACCCCTCTAAACAGCAGCCTTGCCCTCCACATCACCAACCACTTCTTCATAAATTGGCTGAGTGCATTCTGTACATGCCATTAATGCAGACAACAGTACTTGATCCAGTACTGATCCCCGAAGGATGCTGCTTATCACCAGCTGGACTTTGCACGACTAATCACTGCTCTTTGAGCTTGTCTGACCAGCTGATTTTCCACCCACTTTATTATCCATTTATCCTCCATGTATCTTACCATATCAGTGATAAAGAGTCTTGTGAGAGTGTGTCAAAGGCCTTGTTAAAGTCAAGGTATACAGCATCGATTGCCCTCCCTTTGTCCATAGCATTCACTTCATCACCAAAATCTGGTCTGGCATGATTTGTGCATGATGAAACTATGTTGGCTGCTACCTGTTTTATTCTTCATGTGTTTGAAAATGTCTTCCAGAAGGATTGACTGCAATCACCTGCCCAGGGCACTGAGGTGAGGCCAACCAGATTGTAGTCACTTGGAACTTCATTTTGCCTTTCTTTATGATGGGTGGTTTGCTTTACAGCCTTACAGTGGTATCAACCAGCTCCACCATCACTCTCAGATCCCATCTATTCACAAAAACCTAACTGGCCAATTCTGTCCCGTCTTTGGATAATGGAGTTGGAGTTGGTATTTCCCCTTGATTTCTTAATAAATAAATAAATAAATAAATGAAGTAGACATTCAAACATTATTAGGAAACAATGAAGCATATACTCAGATATAATGTTAGTTACATATCTTCCATCTCCTTACCCAGTTAAGCCCAAGTGCCACTGAAACAAACCTGACAACTTATATTAGAAGGTTGGAAGATTGTGGTATTTTAAGGTTTTTGAAACTGGATACAAATCAGCTATTAAGACTTCAGTGTGCATGTGCTGTGAAACTCATGGGCAGTGAAGAGATTTTGTCAGTGAACGTATACAACTCCACAAAGACAGTTCCCATAGTAAAAAGAGTTGAAGACTGTGGGATACTCACATATGTTATTAAACACTTGACATAGAATAATTTTGATTAACAAACACCACATGCTCAGTTAAATGTGTGAAGAGATATTCCTGGCTGGAGTTAATGAATAAAGAAAACACAACAAAACTTAGACGGCAAGTTTGTACTTGAAAGAGTTACAGGATTAAGAAAAGAATGAGGTTTGGATAAATTCATCTGTACATTATCAATAAACCACAGTTACAGAATATTTTTTTTTAACCAGAATACATTTTACACATCTTATTTTTCTTGTTGATAGCATTTGATATTTTTATAACTTCAGTTCTGTTCTGTCCAATTTGTACGTTAAATTTGTGAGCTTCTCTTTCTTAGTTCAGTTCCTACTTTATGATCATTACATTTTGTTCATACTCTACTTTTTCAAGGCAAATGTTATGTTTATATTATAGTATATGCAGTTTAGAACTAAGGAAAAAAAAAAAGAAAAGAAAAAAGAAAGAAAAAAAAAAAGATTACTTCTAAATATACCATCTTTTTTTTTTTTTTTTTTTTTTTTTTTTCCGAAATAATGCTTCAGCATTCACTTTAGGAATGTACCTATGAACTTTTCTGTTACAAAGACAGTAAGTCTTAGTAAAGGAACACAACATTAATTGAAATAAGAAAATTATATAAAAGTAACGAACTACTGTACAAAAAACACATGGTAAGACTACAGACCAAGGTACTACAAAAATAACACAAACAGCAATATTAAATGATGATAATAAATGTTAATCAGTTAACTCACTTTTAGCCCAAGTATAGGAGATGATTCAGAACTTTTATGGATTTGGGTTTCTTTTTTTTTTTTTTTTTTTTTTTCACTATAAGCAATCAGAAGTAGCCAAGCCATGTGTTAACCTTCCAAAAACCACAATGAAAATGAAACCATTTTCATTTGAGTGTTTTCATTCAAGTGACATCAGACAAGATAGCACAAAAAGAGTAAATTAACTGAAAAATATTCAAATTATTTTAGGACATTTGCATTTTATCAAGTACACTTATGATTCTGAAAATAAATGGGTTTACAAAAAACAAACAAAAAAAACCTTATAATGCTGAAGTTTTGTAAATTCGTGCATATTTTATACACACATATAGAAACAATCTCAGAAACTGGATCCAAATCTGGGGCAAGATAACCACGATTTTCTCATAATTGTGTAATACTATGTGAAATAAAAATATTAAAAACAAATATTTATTTTATATTTTATATGTTTTGTATTTTATATTTGGTGTAATGGTTTAATATTTAGCTCACCACAGTTACTATTAAGATTATGAACAACCTCAAAGATATTACTGTGTTTAAATTAAAAACATTAAAATAAAATAAAATAAATAAAATAAAATAAAATAAAATAAAATATTAAATTATCATCCTCTGAAGAACTCTTTGGTGAGTACATGCCAAAAGTAAAATACTTTTATAGCAATGTAAAGAACTTTTTTTTTTTTTCTTTTTCTGGTAAGCAGAACTGTAGTGCTTACTCTTCAGTATGTAGTATAGTGTAGCAGATGTAAGGACATCTGTCCCTATCACATAACTAGAAGTGATGAATTTGATATAGTCCTGTTTGCCCTTCATTTCATTGCTTTTTCTTCTGAACCATCACAGATAATCTTTTATTCTGTCCTTAATTTTCTGATGACACTCTATAACTAGGTTTATGAATCTTTGATTCATGCAATCCTTCATCTTTCTAATGTGGCTGGGGGAACCACCATTTTTAAAGGAACCATAAGCTAATAGATCATGCCCAGAAGTGATATGTATCTTTAATTATTATGTGATTAACGAAGAAAATTAGTTGGCTCTAAAAAAATCTCTTAGGCAAATATAATTCCTGAATCCTTTTAAAGTATAACAAATCAATATTGTTTAGCATTTCAGCAATGCCAAAACATCTGGACAAGTGTCATCCACCTTGATATTGGTGTATTGTATATTCCACTGAATGAAACAGAATGAAAAGCTCAAAAGTTGTTAAACTGACTGGGAGGCAAACACCTGGGAAAAAAAGGAAGAGACGATAGAGTTCAATTAGTTGATCGTCGGTGCACACATTAATGTTTCCAGAACACTGACAAGTGTGTCAATAGCAAACTACTTTGCACCCTGAATAAGTTCACTAATATCTTATTCCTAGATTATGTATTCTAATAATATAAGGAGTATTTTTGTCACCTTTATAATATGGCTTTTAGTTTATACTTCTCACATAAGTATCAACAAGTGAATTACATAGCTAAGCTTCATAGCCATTAGAAACCTAGCTAGTAAACTGAATTGAAATGATGTGGACAGCTACTCAGGTGACAAAAGTAACTATTTAATAATGAGTAAAACTTCTCAAGTTTCTATTAATTGTTTTGTCTCTTCACAGGATCACAAACACATTCCCCATATGTTGTTAACTACAGGCAGAGACACAAATTCATAGGTGAATTTAGAGACGAATCTCATTATCATGAGTTCAAAAGCTTATAAAAGTATTTAAATCATTTATATCTTTCAGGTACCAGGGCCTTATTCATTTAGTTACTTATCCTGCATACTTCTCTTCTTCAGAGATGTTAATCTTTATTCATTAGTGTCCGTTTTAAACAATAAAATGTGAACTTTCAAAGTCTACATTTTTGTATAAATATTTTTCTCTTTTTGCAGTTTTTTTTTTCTTCAAATGTGTGACAAAGATATTTTGACAGTCCCTTAGACAATTCCCATATACTACCAAGGATGTCATCTACCTCAGCTTTAGCAAAGCTTTCAACACTGTCTCCCACAACCTATGAATTAAGTCATTATGTTCTAGATGAATATGGAGCTGAGCAGATAAAAAATATTTGACTAGTGGTCATCATCTAACCAGAGTCCACTAACAAGTGGAATACTAGAGGTGTCTGTATTGCAATTCTCCTCTTTAATATCTTAATCAATGACCCAGAGAAGGCAATGGGGCGCACTCTCATCTGGTTTCTTCATGACACCAACCTAATGGGATAAGTCAATTCAGTTGAGATCAGGGATCCAACAAAGGATATGGACAGGCTGCAGAAAGGACAAACATGAAACTTATGATATTCAATAAGTAGAAAGGCTAAGTTCTATGCCTGGGAAGGAAAATTTCTTGTACTGATACAGTCTGAGGATGTAGGAGGAGCCATTCTGATGAAAATAACCTGCAGATTTTGGAAAAAGTGAGATGAAAATTAGTTCTTTCTCTGTCCCAGTAATGGGAGGCTAGGGATCTGGGCTTGTTCAGCCTGGAGAACAGATATCTTTGGAGGGACCTGAAAGCAGCTTGCCAGTAACTACAGGTTGATTACTTAAATGTAGTCAGAATATTCACAATAGTACAACACAAGAGAGAGAATGAGAGGCAACAGACATAGCTTGGAACAAGACAGCTTCAGACTGGAGAACAATAGACCCATAGAATCATTAAGGTTGGAAAAGGCCTCCAAGATCATCTGGTCCAACCATCACCCTACTACCAATGTCACCCACTAAACCATGTCCCTGAGTACCATGGGCAACCTTTCCTTTAACACTCCCAGGAATGGTGACACCACCACCTCCCTGAGCAACATGATCTAATGCCTGAGCACTCTTTCTGAGAAGAAATGTCTCCTAATTTCCAACCTATACCTCCCCTGGGGCAACTTGAAGCCATTCCCTCTAGTCCTATCACTGGTCATCTATGACAAGAGGCCAACCCTCAGCTCCCCACAACTTTCTTTCAGGTAGCCGTAGAGAGCAATAAGCTATCCCCTGAGCCTCCTCTTCTGCCAGACTAAACAACCCCACTCCCCTCAGCCGCTCCTTATAGGACTTGTGTTCCAGACCATTCATCATCTTCCCGGCTCTTCTGTGGACATGCTCTAAGGCCTCGATGTCCTTCTTGTAGTGAGGGGCCCCAAACTGAACACAGTACTCAAGCTGCAGCCTCACCAGAGTCGAGTACAGGGGGATAATCACTTCCCTAGACCTGCTGGCCACACTGCTTATTATGCAAGCCAGGATGCCATTGGCCTTCTTGGACACCTGAGCACACTGCTGGCTCATATTCAGCCGACTATCCACCAATACTCCCAGGTCCTTCTCCATCTGGCAGCTTTCCAACCAAATTTTTGTTTTAATATTGTTTAGCATGATGTCAGATGGTATGGAATACCCCTTTGGCCAGTTTGGGTCAGCAGTCCTGGGTCTGTACCCTCCCAGCTCTTGCTGCACCCCCAGCCTGCCCGCTGGCAGGACAGAGTGAGAAACTGAAAAGTCCTTGGCTTAGTGTAAGCACTGCTCTGCAACAGTTAAAACATCGGCGTTATCAGCACTCTTCTCATCCTAAGCCAAAACATAGCATTCTACCAGACTTCCTTCTTGAGGAGTGCCCAGCCTTCCTGGACCCCTCTGCCCTTCAGGACTGAGTCCCAAGGGACCCTCGCAACCACTGTCCTGACCAGTTCAAAGTCTGCCCCCCAGAAGTCCACTTTTACCCATCTTCCTCCTGACTTCACCAAGAGTAGAGAACTCTACCATGTCATGGTTACTCTGCCCAAGACAACTCCTGACCACCACATCTCCCACCAGTCCTTCTCTCTTCATTAACAGCAGGTCTAGCAGAGCACACTTTCTGGTAGGCTCACTAATCAGATGAGTCAGGAAGCTGTCTTCCATGTACTCCAAGAACCTTCTAGACTGCTTCCTCAGGGCTGTATTGTATTTCTAGCATATGTCCAGGAAGTTAAAGTCCCCTGTGAGAATAAGTGCTGGTGATTGAGCAACTTCTGCCAGCTGCTTATAGAATACCTCATCGATCTCTTCATTTTGGTTTGGTGTTCCACAACAGCCCCCCTGCAGGATATACGCCTTGTTGGTCAACATCCTGATCCTTATCCACAGGGACTCTACCTTATTCCCAACCCTGAGCTTAACATAAAAACACTCTCTAATATATAGAACCATGCCATCACTTCTCATTAGTTGCATGTCACTTCTGAAGAGCTTGTAGCCGTCCATTGCAGCACTCCAGTCACAGAAGTGGTCCTACTATGTTTCAGTGGTGTCAACTAGGTAAGTTTCCTTTTGCAGAATGGCTTCCTTCCAGCTCCTCCTATTTGTTGCCCATGCTGCATGCATTGGTATAGATGCACTTCAGTTATGCCATTACCCTCACCCCCAACCCTTGGACTGCTCCCCCTGTGCTCATCTCTGTTGAGCCTCATCTCATTCCCATCCCAATTCATACCTAGTTTAAAGCCCCCTCGATGAGCCTTGCCAGCTCCCAGGCAGTCCATTCCCCCTTTGGGACAGGTGTGATGCATTGGCAGCCATGAGGCCAGCTTGCTGAGTAAACTTCCCCATGATCCAAAAACCCAAAAATTCTTGTGATGGCACCAGCCTCTCAGCCATGTATCAAGCACTGAAATAGGTTGTAGCAGGGTGAGTAAACCCCTGAGCAACTTGGTCTGGCTTCATAGCTGAGGCTGCTTTGAGCAGAAGGTTGGACCAGAGACCTTCAGAGGTCCATTCAAATTTGAATTTTACTATTATCCTATCATTCAATAATTTTGTACAGCTCAGTTTTGCTTAAGTCATGGTCTTCTTGTGGTTCTCAGATATACTACCATGAAAAGCCAGTCAGCACATATTGTAGTTCTTTTCTGTGTGTAAGATAATAAAACAACCATAACACCACATGGTTTCCATTAGAAAGTGCTGACTTTTTATTAGAACAAAACAAGGATGCCTTGTACAGTACAGCTTCCTGTCACATTTACAAGGATTCCTTGTACAGGAGGCTGTTCTCAGGTACTAGCTGTTTGATAATGTAAAACATAGTTACTTGAGTGTCTGTTTAAATTAAGCCCATATGGTGTTATATCAGTTTCCTGAGTCCAGAACGTATGGATAACTACTGTCATTCCCAACTCTGACAGACATTCCACATGTAATGTGATTAAATTTAGATGTCTAGTCTTAAAAAGCATAGTTCACAGGCTGCCACCAACTCAAAGAAGTTTCAGTATTACTTCATCCACTCGCTGCGGTATGTGGATCCCAACATATATTATCTGGACTTTTTTGGTATACAGAAATTATCTTTCTGAAAATATATGATAGATATCACAAATATCTTTATGATACTAGAAACAACATCCATAGCATGAATTTTACATCCCTGTAGTGGGTTTACGTGGCAAAGTTTTGGTAGCAGGGGGCCATAGGGATGGTTTCTGTGAGAAGGATCTAGAAGCTGCCCCATGTTTGGTAAGGGCCCCACTGCTGACCAGAGCTGAGCCAGTAAGTTATGTTGCTTTGCACCTCTGTGAGAGCATATTTAATCAGGAAAACAAACAAACAAACAAACAAAAACACGCTGCACCACACAGCAGCTGGGAGAGTGAGAGGAGTGAGGAACAGCCTTGCAGGCACCAAGGTCAGTGAAGAAGGAGGGGGAGAGGTGCTCCAGGTGCCAGAGCAGATGTCCCCTGTGGCCTGTGGTGAGGACCATGGTGAAGCAGGCTGTCTCCCTGCAGCCCATGGAGTACCACGGTGGAGCAGGGTTCCACTCTGCAGCATGTGGAAGAGACCACGGTGGAGCAGGTGGACCTGCACCGACAGAGACTGTGGCCTGTGGAAGATGCCTGCCAGAGCAGATTCTGGGCTGGACCTGTAGCCCGTGGAGAGCAGACCACGCAGGAGTAGGTGACCTGGCAGGAGCTTCTGCCTGTGGGGGATCCAGATTGGAGCAGTTTTCTCCTGAGGGATAGACCCCATGGTACGGACCCATATTTAGAACAGTTCTTGAAAAGCTACTGCCTGTGGGCAGCCCACACCAGATCAGCTCACTAAGGACTGCGTCCCGTGGGAGGGACCCCACAGCACAGGGGACCAGAGTGACTGAGAAGGAGAATTGAAGAAGAAGCGCTATAGACTGACCATAACCCCCATTCCCCCATTCCCCTGCACCACTCGGGGGAGGGTGGGGAGGGTCGTTGGGGGGAAGGTGCTTTTGGTTTCTTTCCTTTGTTTCTCACTTCTCTAGCTTGTTAGTAATAGGCAATAAATCTTACTATCTCCCTATGCTGAGTCTGTTTTGCCCGGTGCAATAATTACTGCACGATATCCCTGTCCTTATCTCAACCTTTGAGCCCTTTTCATCATATTTTCTCCCCATTCCCCTTTGAGGAGGGGGAGTGAGAGAGTGGTTGTGGTGGAGCTCAGCTGCCCACCTGAGTAAAACCACCACAGTCCCGCATATCAAACGAAAACAAAGACATGAGAATGCTAATTTCCTTTTATGAAAGCTTCTCTCAGCTGTCTCCATAAAAATGTTCTCCTTTGTATGCACAGGCTTTTAGAGAAGACCCATACTGATATTAAAAACAAGGAACACAACAAGCATTGCCCGATTGATTTTGTCCTTCCACAGCTCCCTTTGATATTCATCCAAAAAGTATTGCTTTGCAACCAAGTGCTGTTAGAGCTGTTTCTAGTGTTGGAAAATCCAAATTGCAATGAGGAGTCTACAGGGAACTACTAAAACAAATCTCAAATGTAATCTTATACTACATACCGAAGTTCTGTGGTAAAGGTAACAGTATTCAGCATTGGATGGAAAGATTCCTACCCACAACAGAAGGAAGTAAATCTGATTGCCTGACCAACATGGCATTAGAACACATAGAACAATTATTATCTAGGAAGCTTCATTTAGCTTTCAGGATATCTTCATATCAGGTGGATTATTTCAGAGGGCTGGAACAACTCTCTTACGAAGAGAGGCTGAGAGAGATAGAGATGTTCAGCCTAAAGAAAAGGCTGTGGAGGGGCTTCGTAGCAACTTTTCAATATTTAAAGAGGGATTATAAAAAAGATGGAGAACAACTATTTGTTCAATCAGATAATGAAAGGACAAGGCAAAATGGTTTTAAACTAAAGGAGGGGAGATTTAGATTAGAAATTAGGAGGAAATCCCCTAGATCACTTAGAGGGTGGGGAGGCACTGAAATAGGTTGCCCAGGGAGGCTGTGGATGCCCCATCCCTGGAGGTGTTCGAGGCCAGGTTGTATGAGGCCCTTGGCAACCTGATGTTAGGGTGGGTGGCATCCCTGCTCATGGCAGGGGGGTTGGAACTGGGTGATTTTTAAGGTCCCTTTTAACCTGAGTCATTGGTTCTATGATTATGACCTTCCAAGAAATGATATGGAATATTTTTGTTGAGATGGAGGTATCCTACAGTTAGGCTGCAGTGAAGTCATTGGGAAGAGAAAAAAAAAAAAAAAAAAAAAAAGTTGCATTGAAGAGAGAGAAATAGCCTGAATATACTTCATATACTTTCAAGGATATTAATTGTTATGACAAAAGGAAGATATGCCTACCCAACAGCAGACACCTACTCAACATCAAAACCTCAGATACTATTAACTTCTGTTTGATTTAAGTTTGTACAGATTTTTGACAGTTGTCTCCCTAGCACCATCTGGTGTCTGCCAACTTGTAACTTATGAGAATGCACCAAACACAAAATGAATTCAGCTCATGGCCTCATGGGACAGAAAAATTTACAGTAAGCATCTCCACAAAGGCTCAGAAGAATATTAGGCAATCTGGAATGAGCATACATTATATTTATGATATTCACTAACTTATGTTGCTGAAACATTCAGCAAATATGTATTTGCCTGTCTCATGCATTCTCTCTCATATGCATGATGATAGGAACATGGATGCTGGTATTAGCTAGATTTTGCATATGAAATATTTCCTTCTTCTGTCTAAATTTTACTTAAAAGCTATACTAACTACATTTCAGATGAATGGTACTTTACCCATGTTTAGATTACATGGCATATGAAAAAAAAAATTGCATAACATACACTTTTTCAATAAAACCATATTGAAAAAATATTCAGTATAGCCTTAAGAACAAGAATACCATATATATATATATATTTAATTTTTTTTTTCAATGCATAGCTGTCGACAGCAATATCAGGGCACAGCTGTGCAGAAAATGATTCAACCTCCATATGCTGCCACTGTGTATGCTATACTGTAATTCATAAATATGAAGAGTGAAAGTATCATTATTCAATGTCCCTGAAGAAAATGAGAGCCTATGTTTTTTTAGTATTCATCCATTTTGCAGAATGGTTTAATTTAATTTTAACATATGCATTCTTTTGTCTCAGGAAATAAATTTAAAAAAAAGGTAAAATAAGCAGATACTGAATCAATATGCAATAAGCTGTTCTGTTATCACTTTCAATTTGTTTTAGGGCAATTAAAATAATATATTTTCTAAATATTAGAGACATGCACCTGTTATATCTGACTATTATTGCAGAATATATCACTATTTGATAGTTTCATCAAAAAATTCTAGATGGTAGTCTATCTGAATTATGTTAAATAAAATATGGTCACTGTCTTAATTAGTCTCCAAGATTAAAATCAAATGGATCTGGGATAAAAACTGAAGTCTAAACATGTCATATATATCATGTGTACAACAGGGCACATAGAAGTCAAAAGGTCATTATTTTTTATGAAAATTATATATTCTCATGCAAAATCTGATAGTCTTTATTGATGGACAATGTCATAAAGCCATCACTGTGTTTATAGACATTTAATTGAAGACAGCATAAAACGATAAACTAAGAAACATGCATGGTTGACTCCTCCAATTCAAACCATAAATCAT